>NW_027397088.1:8280178-8399737 GCF_003265705.2 Callorhinus ursinus
TTTGCTGTTGAGAACTCCAAGCCTTTACAAAATTTTTTTGGTTTTGAAAATATTGAATATTGACATCTTCAGTTTTATGGGAATGGAAGCTATATATGTCCCTTGGTGCTCTGACCCCTGATGCTGGGGGTAAGGTGAGTCAGATGCAAAGGATCGGACATGAAGGGCACGCTCTCTTTCCCTTGGCAGGCCGAGATGGATCTGGTGGCCTGGGGCGTGGACCTGGCCTCCGTGGAGCAGCACATCAGCAGCCACAGAAGCATCCACAACTCCATCGGGGACTATCGCTGGCAACTGGACAAAATCAAAGCCGACCTGGTACTTTGAGATGTTTCATTTTTAGAGTCCTGAAAAAGCATACCTAAGGATTGTGTAGTTCCTCAATCCTGGGCATTTTTGTCTGAAAACATTAGCCTAAGATTTCTTCCCTAATGGACTGGAAACTTCTAAAAATCCCATTTCATAAATGGGAAGTGGACTTGGATAGACCTAGTAGAGATTTTGTTAACTCTTAAGGAAGAGGTAAGCAAAAGGCAAAGGGCATACACACGTGGATTTGTGCATAGTTTGTAGATGAGTATTTTTGGGGATGATAGGGTTTTTTTGTTTGTTTTGTTCAGAAAGCAGAGCATCTCTTCAAATAGAGAAAGCACAGCAGTCGTAGAGTTTTGTGTGCTTGGCGAATTCTTTCCTATGTGTCTCTTCCTGACACTTTTCCTTTGCTGAAAAGACTGGCTTGAAGCTGAGTCAAGAATTACGGCATGAAATAATCACCCGGTTTTAAGTGCCTGGTTCCCCCCAGATCTTCCTGCTTCTAAATCCCTCACTTTTTTTTTCTTTACTTCGACCAGAGATACTCATCTTCACTTCTTCTGTCTTTTTTCTCCCCTTACTTTTGTCCACCTGAGTATCTGACCAAATTTCTCCCTCTTTTCTCTAAGATCTAAAAGATGGTACCACCAGGCCAGTGGAGGGGGTGAGGGTTGCCTTCAAATCCAACTGGGAAAAAGTCCCCATGGGTAAAAGTTTCTATAGAGCAAACACTTCTTTCTACTGAATGATCTGAAGTCATTATCTGACAAAAAGGAGGTTTAGAAGGGTTGCTGTTTGTATACAAACCCACAAGGGGAATTAAATAATTACTCGCTGTTTATCTTCTTCTAGCGTGAGAAATCTGCCATCTACCAGTTGGAGGAGGAGTATGAAAACCTGCTGGTAAGCTGACTTATTTCTGACATCTCTGTGTTCCATTCCATTAAAATGGAGCATGCCTGGGCGTGAGGCACCTAATGACCGTGGGAGTACCTGAAAGTATATACTTAGGGCCTGTAGATGCTACTTTCATTTCTACTGCTGGGTTTCCTTTAGTAGTGAGTGTTAGAAGATTTTTTTCTGAAGACAGTACCCAGCGCTGTTCTGTTTGTAAGTTGAGTGTCACAGAGAGAAGGGGAGAGAGAGAAGCCTCAAGCAGACTCCCTGCTGAGCGTGGAACCTGACTCGGGACTTGATCCCAGGACCCTGAGATCATGACCTGACCCCAGCTGAAATCAACAGTCAGACACTCAACTGACTCGGCCACCCAGGCACCCCGGCAATGATCCTTTTTAAATAATGTGGCTAGCTGTGACACAATTGTCCTATTAGGTCTGGGTGTGACTTCCTTGAATTTTGGGAGTGCAGAAGAGGGCAGGAAAAGCTTAATTTATCTTTTTAAGATTTTATTTATTTATTTGACAGAGAGAGACATAGCGAGAGCAGGAACACAAGCAGGGGGAGTGGGAGAGGGAGAAGCAGGCTTCCCGCAGAGCAGGGAGCCCGATGTGGGACTCGATCCCAGGACCCTGGGATCATGACTTGAGCCGAAGGCAGACGCTTAATGACTGAGCCACCCAGGTGCCCTTAATTTATCCTTTTAAGATTCTAATTTTCCCTTTGTATTCTAAAACTAATTATTGAACCCAAGCATTAGTGCCTGAATCAAGACCCTCTTGAATTAGGTTATTCCATTGAATCTAAAATTACTCCCTGTTCATTGTTAAGTTTGGATGGGTCTTTTTTTACATACTAGGTGGTCAGTGAACATTTTATTGATTCATGTGATTGATTGATTGATTTAAATAATTAATTAAAATTTTTTTTTTATGTAAAAGGGACCACACAGACTTATCTCTGGAATCTGCAGAGAACACCATTAATGTGCATACTGTGATCCTAATGCTGCTTTTGAACTTCCTGTGTAGAAAGCGTCCTTTGAGAGGATGGATCACCTACGACAGCTGCAGAACATCATCCAGGCCACGTCCCGAGAGATCATGTGGATCAATGACTGTGAGGAGGAGGAGCTGCTCTATGACTGGAGTGATCGGAACACCAACATTGCCCAGAAGCAGGAGGCCTTCTCTGTAAGCTCGCCCCTCCTGGTTGTAGATGTGAGGCTCTTGCCTGGGATGGCCCTGAGATGGGGATGAATGGCCTTGCAATAACTTAATCAACTCCTTTGTCATTCAGCCTCTGTTGAAATGGTCATGGAGAGCCATTCCTTTCTGGAAGCTTTTCCGGTGACTTTAGAGGGGCAATGCATTGCTTAACATCCTGTAAGCCAGCAGATAGGGTCAGAATTAGGCGTTCAGATACCCCAGAGGGTGTGTAGCACAGTAGGATGGTGGATTAAAACCTATGTGTGGCTTTGGACAAGACATGTCACCATTGTGGCCTCTGCCATGTACTGGATGACCTCAAACGTCCTTTTTGGTCTTAATAATGCTATGATTCTTGAGGAAACCATAACACAATTCTTTGACATTGCTCATTTCCACAATGCAGTTTTGTGTTCTAAGTTCCCTTCAATATGGTGGAAGTGCTGGAAGGCTAATGGTGACTTGCTCTGAAGTGTTTGCTTTTCTTTCATTTATAGATACGCATGAGCCAACTGGAAGTTAAGGAAAAAGAGCTCAATAAGCTTAAACAAGAAAGTGACCAACTTGTCCTCAATCAGCATCCGGCTTCAGACAAAATTGAGGTAGGCTTCATGAGATTTATATTTTTATTAGAGAAAAAAAGGGAACTTTTTGTAAAGACTATACAGATGAATGATTCTTATCTGTCATAAAGCCATGACAAGTTTATTTTATATATTTTGCAATCAGCACGCTAGGCTGGCAGTTGGCAAGCATTTCTGGAAAGGACCAAATAATAAACATTTTAGGTCTGCAAACCATTTGGTTTCTGTCGAAATTACTTAACTCTGCCATATAGTGTGAAAGCAACCATAACAATATGTAAGTGAACAGGCATGGCTGTGTTCCAGTAAAACTTTATTTATAAATGCAGGCAGCGGGCCAGATGTGGCCCTTGGGCTGTGGCTTGCTGACCTCTGCCCTAGGCTCCCATCTGTGGGCTGTGCTCAAGGCTGACATTAGCTGGTATGACATCAACTGGTATGGCCATATTGGTTGTTAAAGAAAAAAAAACAAAGTATTTTCCTATCAGTTGGTGAGAGTCACTGCCTTAAGACCCTCAAGCCCTCTGCATGGGTTCCTTGGACTTGCCTGTCATCTTAGCAGCTGTATGGGAACAGGGTGCAGCGGAAGGACCCTGCTCCAGTGTCACCTCTAGTGTCTACTCTAATTCTGATTGGTCGGTAGCGATGCCATTTGAATGAGTATTTTGACAAATACTCCTAATTTGCTAAAACTGGTTTTAAAGTTTAATTTCTACCATACCATGAGTTCCCTGTTGGGAAATTCTGTTTTCACTTTTTAGAAAAACGTTTGCTTGATTTGGTAGTCAGTAAAAAAATGTTTCGTAGCTTTCAGTCGGGCTCACCTATCTATCAAAGAACGGATGTCCTTGGATGCCTGAGTGGTGATGTGACAGCTGATGTTTTCTTGCTTCAGGCCTATATGGACACTCTTCAGACACAGTGGAGCTGGATTCTTCAGATCACCAAGTGCATTGACGTTCACCTCAAAGAAAATGCTGCCTACTTTCAGGTTTTTATGCTTAGTAGTAATTTAATTGTCGTTTACGTCCTAATACCTTATTTTTTGGGATGTATTTTTTTAAAGCACCAAAAACAACCTTCAAAATATTTTACAAATACCATTTATTGGCTTTCAGTTTAGAGGAGCACAGACTGGTAACCCGGGCACCAGTCGCTCAGATGTCTCTTGCTGTCCCATGAGTTAATATCGTTTCTTTAGCCACCTGTTAAATAGACTCTGGGAAGGTAGTCCTTGACATGGAAATGCTAGATGTTGCTGTTTACTGACTGCCTTTTCATTAACATGTGATCACGCTCATCTTCAATAGTTTTTTGAAGAGGCCCAGTCAACCGAAGCCTACCTGAAGGGCCTTCAGGACTCCATCAGAAAGAAGTACCCCTGTGATAAGAACATGCCCCTGCAGCGCCTGCTGGAACAGATCAAAGAGCTGGAGGTATCATCACAGAGCAAAAACAGAGAGAATACTGATTACTTGGTGTGAAATTTCCTTTGGAAAAGCATACTTTAAATTCCATCCACATAGGCTTTTCACACAATGATAGTCTTTCCTGCCCACTCAATTCACGGCTATGTAGCTTCCGAAGTGGCTCATTATGAAAGGTCCCGAGAGTCCCTGCCCATAGAGGAATTTGTAGCTTTTTGGAGCTCCTACAAGGATAGCAATTTCTTATTTGTCATGTCGTAGCAGCTGTATTGGTGGCACTTGCAGCTCTTCTCTGAAATTCACAGAGTATCTATGTGATGAAAATACGATCTTATTTGCAATTGCAGAAAGAACGAGAGAAAATCCTCGAATACAAGCGTCAGGTACAGAACTTGGTAAACAAGTCCAAGAAGATCGTGCAGCTGAAACCACGGAACCCAGACTATAGAAGCAACAAACCCATTATTCTCAGGGCTCTCTGTGACTACAAACAAGACCAGGTGTGCACTCGGTTATTCAGAATGAAGCCCAAGTTTTCCCTTTCTTTACACAGAGAGTTTTGCCAATAGAGGGAGTCGAGTTTAATCCAGGTTTCAGGGAGCAGCATAGAAAATGCCTTTCTTTCATACACAAAGCAGCAAGCTGTGGAAATGCAGTAGCTCTGTTCTAAGTCCTAGCAGAGTTTTTAATAATTAGGACAGCGGTTATTTATAGACTATTTATTTTATTTTATTTTTTGGTAAAGATTTTATTTATTTGAGAGAGAGAGAGAGAGAGACAGAGAGCGGGAGCAGGAGGAGGGGCAGAGGGAGAGGGAGAAGCAGACTCCCCGCTGAGCAGAGAGCCTGATGAGGGGCTCGATCTCAGGACCCTGGGAGCATGACCTGAGCCAAAGGCAGACGCTTAACAGACTAAGCCACCCAGGCGTCCCTAGACTATTCATTTTAAGTCTTAATACTTCTTCTAATATGCAAAACTTTATTTGTGATTACCCTTTAAATCTTAAATTTTAAAGTCTTTAAATTTCTTGAAAGATCTTTGAATTTCTGACATAAAAGAAATGAGAAATGTGACCATTATGCTGCATATGAAGTGACTATCATTGCAGATTTTCTGCAGTCACTGAGCCCATCAACTCTGCGGGCTCTGCAGTAAATACAAGCATCTACATGGAAAGATGACTTGGTTTTGCTAGTTATTTATGTAATTCCCACAGCTCTGATTTCTTATAAAAATTACGGAGGGTTTAAGAAATACGATCAGTTGCTTAGATAAATGTTCTAAAACAATGGAATTTATTCTGGCAGGAAAAAATATTTTTCCTTGCATGGAAAGGAGAAGTTGAAATAGAGATTGAAATATGTAAATATCAAGCTGGTCACATTTCACCAGTGAGGATAGTTGTCATTTTCGAAGTGTACCCCTTTCAAGAAGCTATGGAGTTAATTTAAAAAATAAGGTGTTTGGATGGTGGAGTTAATTTAGAAAGTTGTTTTTCTGGGGACCTGATGCCAGAATTTCTTGTTTTTACTTCTAAATTTTAAGAGTGACTGCATGAGGCAAGTGACTTCGCATAGTAAATCTAAAATGTAAAATATGAACTCAAAAATAGGAAAGCTATGGGGTGAATTTTTGCTTTGTAAAAGGATTTCTCACTTTACTGATGGATTCCCCAGGCTGTCTTTGGAAAGTTACTTTACCTAATTCACTTTATACACACCTTTTAGGCTCTGGTGCATTATTTAAAGCATCAGTATTGTTGGGATGTATAAAGATCATCTTCATTTAAAGAAAAATAATAAGGGGCACCTGGGTAGCTTAGTCAGTTAAGCATCTGACTCTTGATCTCGACTCAGGTCATTATCTCATTGTTGTGAGTTCAAGCCCCATGTTGGGCTCCACACTGGGCGTGGAGCCTATTTAAAAAAAATAAAATAAAATAAAGAAAAATAATAAGGTAAAAGCGCAAATGGTTTGCACAGTTTTATCTCTATTTCTCTCTTTGAGAAAAAAAGATAAGCATGTGTACTCATGAGTAAAGCCAAAACACGGGCCACTTGCCTTACAGAAAATCGTGCACAAAGGGGATGAGTGCATCCTGAAGGACAATAATGAGCGCAGCAAGTGGTACGTGACGGGTCCTGGAGGTGTGGACATGCTCGTCCCTTCTGTCGGTCTGATTATCCCTCCTCCGAATCCTCTGGCCATAGACCTCTCTTGCAAGTAAGTTGTTGAAGTTTCTAGTAGCCACAACGTGAATGCGAGTGTAGAGAAATAGGGCAAGTGCTTATACGAAAAACACATACTCTTTTTCACTAAAATCCCCTCCCTTGAAAAAAGGAGCCTCAGGAAGGTCCCCTTGCATTATTATGTGACTTTATGTTGAAGATTCTATAGTTTTTATTGGAAGGTAAAAGAGAATGTCTGACTGTGTACGGGGACCAGAGGAAACAATTCTTTTTTTTAAAATAGTAAATATTTAACGTGTAAATATTAAACAACACACTACTGCACAAGCAGTGGGCCAGATAAGAAATCAAATGGCAAATCAAAATATGTCTCAAAACAAAAGAAAAAACCCCACAATATTCCAAAACCTATGGGATGCAGCAAAAGCAGACATTACAGTAGAAATTTACCTGTGAATGCTTGTATTAAGAAAAAAAGTTCAAATAAACAACTTAACAGTATACCACAAGGAACCAGGAGAAGAAGAAACCTAGCTGAAATTTAACAGAGGAAGGAAAGAACAAAGAAAAATCAGAAATAAATAAAATCAAGACCAGAATAAACAATAACATAACATTGAAAGTAATAATCAGTTTTTCCAAAAAGAGAAACAAAATTGGCAATGCTTTAACTACATTAGCTAAGGGGGGAAAAAAAGAGAAAAGACTCAAAAATCAAAATGAGAAATGGAAGAGAAAACAGTATAACAGTTAACCACAGAAATACATAGTGTGATAACAGATTACTCTAAAGAATTATATATTAACAAATCAGATAACTTAGGGGGGAAAAAAACCCAGATAATTCCTAAAAATGCACGAGTTACCAAGACTGAATCATGAATCTTGAATCCAAGTAATAGGAAATCTTCATAGACCAATAACAAGAATGAAAGTTGAATTAGGAATCAAAAATCTCCTGGCCCAGAAAAGCTCAAGACCACATTAAAAATATATACTTTATGACAATCTTTATCAAAATCTTACAAATAATGGAATAGAGGAAACACATTCAAAATCATTCCATGAGGCCATATTACCCTAACCAAAGCAGGATAAAAATACAAAAACAAGAGTCTAATTTGTCCCATATAAATAGTTACTCCGACTTTCTTTTGACATCCATTTGCATAATAAATATTTCTCTACCCCCTCACCTTCACTCTGTAGCTGTTAGTCTAAAATGATTCTCTTGTAGGCAGCATATAGATGGGTCTTGTTTTTTTTTTCTTTTAATCTGTTCTGACATGCTATGACTTTTGGTTAGAGCATTTAGTCCATTTATATTCAAAGTAATTATTGATAGATATGTATTTATTGCCATTTTATTACTTGTTTTGTCATTGTTTCTGGAGATATTCTCTAATCCTTTCTTGTCTTTGTCACTTTTTGTTTCTCCTTTGCACTCAAAGAGTGTCCTTTAATATTTCCTGCAGGGCTGGTTTAGTGGTCATAAACTCCTTTAGTTTTTGTTTGTCTGGGAAACTATCTCTCCTATTCTGAGTGACAGCCTTGCTGGATAGAGTATTCTTGGCTGCAGCCTTTTCCCATTCAGTACTTTGACTATATCATGCCACTCCCTCTGGCTTGCCAAGTTTCTGTTGAGAAATCTCCAGCTAGCCTTACAGGTTTTCCCTTGTAAGTTAAGGACTTCTTTTGTCTTGCTGCTTTGAAGATTTTTTTCTTTATCACTCTTTTGCGAATTTAATTACAATATGTTTGGTGTTGGCCTGCTATTGTTGATTTTGATGGGAGTTCTCTGTGCCTCCTGGGTCCAGATGTCTGTGAGGAAACAATTCCTACCATGTATCTTGAAGGCATTGTTTCAGAGTTCTTCTTCCCTTTTTAGACTATCAGTAGTTTTGCAGTTAGCCACAAACATAAAATGCCCTTCATATAAATACCTGCTCATCAACAGGCAGGTAGAGCATTCATTGTACCGATTGTCCACGGCAGATTCTTGTCCACCTTTTATTATGGAAATCCTCAGCCATACACAGAATAAGGAAGGTAGCATAAACAAGCCCATGTGCTCACTTCCAAGCTGCAGTAGCCATCAGCATCCCATGAGCGGTTTCTCCCTGTCATCCTGCATGGTGTCAGACTTCTGTCTATTAAAAAGTTGCTGACAAACAACACAAGAACAAAGAAATGTATATTTTGACCCAAAGTGAATTACCTCTACTAATGTCGTTCACTGAGAATGAGCTTTTGGGGAATAACTTAGTCCAGATCCATTGAAATGTTGAGTGTTTAAAAAGTAGACATTTGCCCATTACTCTGTTAGTTCTTAGGGACTCCAGTGTGTTTTCCCCTTGTGCCTTCTAGGATTGAGCAGTACTATGAGGCCATCTTGGCTCTGTGGAACCAGCTGTACATCAACATGAAGAGCCTGGTGTCCTGGCACTACTGCATGATCGACATCGAGAAAATCAGGGCCATGACCATCGCCAAGGTATATCCTCAGGACCACTCGGGCTGCCTGGAGGAGGCTCCATGCTGCTCCCGTGGTCCCTAGGCAGACCTCCTAGCAGTGCAGCTGATGCTTTTGTATCTCATCAGGAGAGTTAGCTCAGCCTGCCTGAGTGGTTAGGGTCCATCCCACATAGAATGGGAGGGATTCACAAGTGGTTGGCTCTGGTACAAACAGAAGTACGAATTAAAGTTCCCTGACAAGCCAGAAGTACCGTGGAAAAGGCATGTAGTCCTGTAATACCCTGGATCTTATTCTCCTTTGATGTGATGGAAAGCTAGGTCATAAATTATCAACTGGATATCACAAATAAAAGGTGGGATAGAATTCTTGAAATAACACCCAGAGCATTACTTCTCTAGATCAGGGGTTTTCAAGTTATGGTCTGAAGAATCCCAGCTTAAGGGGGTCCTCGAGGGATGACAGGACCAGCAGAGGGGAGAGAGGCTCAGAATGGATACATCTGGTGCTCCCCCTTACTCCCCGTTTTCTCTTTTCAGTCAGAGCAGCTTTGCTATGATCTGCTTTAGATTTGCGACTTCTGAGTAATATTTCCTTTGGTGAATAAAATTCTGCAGGAAAAAAATAGACAACCCAGTGCTCTGGCTCTGAGGAGCAATCTTGGAATCCTCAAGGACCTTTTATATCTTTTTTTTTTTTAAGATTTATTTATTTGAGAGAGAGAAAGAGAGAGAGAGAGCACAAGAGGGGGAAGGGGCAGAGGGAGAGGGAGAATCTCAGGCAGACTCCGCACTGAGCGCAGAGCCTGATGTGGGGCTTGACCTCACAACCTTGAGATCACGACCTGAGCCGAAACCAAGAGTCAGGTGCTTAACTGACTGCGCCACCGAGGAGCCCCAAAGACCTTTTCTATCTTAATCGGCCTTTGAAAGTATTGCCTTAAGTCCCCACTAGCATAGGGCTTTTTCCAACACTCTTCTTGGTCACGCTATGGGGACAATCAAACACTCCTGCCTGGTTTACTTCCAGCTGAAAACGATGCGGCAGGAAGATTACATGAAGACAATATCTGACCTTGAGCTGCATTACCAAGAGTTCATCAGGAACAGCCAGGGCTCGGAGATGTTTGGAGATGATGATAAGCGGAAGATGCAGTCTCAGTTCACGGATGCCCAGAAGCACTACCAGACCCTGGTCATACAGCTCCCTGGTCACCCCCAGCACCAGACAGGTGTGCAGCGTCTTTCTCTTTGTATCCACCACACACACAGCTTTAACAGAAAGTAGTTCACTTACAACTAGTTTCAGAATCACTTCTTCGGGAAATAACATATCAAAAGTCACCTATACACTAAATTTTCAGAATCAAATCAAAGGAGGGAGCTACAGTTTGCACAGTATGGGTATTTTTTGAGGCCAAGCACCCTTCCAGCTAGGAATTCTCTGATTTTTGCTGCCCTAACATGTTTTTACAGTAACCACAACTGAAATCACTCATCATAGTTCCTGCCAAGATCTCAACCATAATAAAGTGATTGAAACCAACAGAGAAAATGACAAGCAGGAAACATGGATGCTGATGGAGCTCCAGAAGGTTCGCAGGCAGATGGAACACTGTGAGAGCAGAATGACCCTTAAAAACATCCTTCTAGCCGACCAAGGGTCTACGCACCACATCACAGTGAAAATAAATGAGCTCAAGGTGGGCATCCAGTACTGTTTTGCTTCATTCCAGCTATATTTGAATTTATCTGCAAACTAATTAAAAAAACTACTGGTTTAAATATTTATAGAGAAGAAGCACTAATTTTCAAGAAAACAGGCTGCTGGCAGGATTTCTTTTTTTCTCTCCCATGCCTCCAAATTTGTAGAAGGTTACTAGGCTGGGGATTAAGCCACCTTTGTGTTGGTTTATGGGTTGCTGAACCAGGCTACAGTGTTTCCCTTTGTGGGACATCGTTGTACTTCATTCATTTTTAAAGTTTTCATAAACATTAATTTGGTTGCTGTCTGAAACCACCTGTGATACGGGCTAAACAGGTGGAATTATTATAGACAGGAGACTGACACGGAGAGATTTGATGGGGCAGGGGAGGGGGGGCTGGTAAAAGCTCAAAGCCATGGACAGAGCTGGGGCTGTAGCCCCAGTGTTTTAACTCCCCTCACCGGGATCTTTTCTGCTCAGCCACACCTGGGCACCACATTAGGAAATGCAAGGTATATATCCTAAGAAAGAGGGCCATGTTTACACAGTGCCGATAAGGCCTCCCTGAAGAAGGAAATGAAATGTCAGTTCTGTCTCTTGAGTCTTTTCCATTTAGTGGACTTGTTCGGGACAAAAAATGATGATAAGAATCAGACAATTAAATCTAGCACTTTCCTTCTTTTTTTGAACAGAGTGTGCAGAATGATTCTCAAGCAATTGCTGAAGTTCTCAACCAGCTCAAAGATATGCTAGCGAACTTCAGAGGTTCAGAAAAATACTGCTATTTACAGAATGAGGTATTTGGACTGTTCCAGAAACTGGAAAACATCAATGGTGTTACAGATGGCTACTTAAACAGGTAAACGCGACTGACCTCGATCACAGACATTTTGCTGTTCTCAAGCTTCAGTTTGTCAGACTTCATTCGCTTTCTATGCTTGACTCACTGTGGCCTTGTCTTCCAGTTTCTCGGTTCACTACAGGCTTACTTACACTCTTCTGTGCTTCTGAGAGAGGGTCCTCTAGCCTCGGTGTTCATTCCACCGTGGTGAGATCTAGTGCATCTTACAGCTAAGGTATATCTGTAATAGCCAGGACTTCGAAACTTCAGTGAAGGCGCAAGGGCTGTCTGAGTCATGGTGCAGGGGCAGAGGGAGGGAGTTGATTCCTCCTGCAGCTTGTAAAATGGGCAAAATGAATTTTTATTGGCTTTAACGTTCTTTCATTAGTAGTGGCCAGAGCCAAACCTTCAAAGGCTAATTACATCACCGGCAATGTTCTTGGCCTCCTTGGCTCTTTACAGCTTATGCACGGTGAGAGCTCTACTCCAGGCTATCCTGCAGACAGAAGACATGCTGAAGGTGTACGAAGCCAGACTCACCGAAGAGGAAACCGTGTGCCTGGATCTGGATAAAGTGGAAGCTTACCGCTGTGGGCTGAAGGTAACCGAAGTTATATCCTGTTATCACAGTGCCCCGGGTTATGGGAAATAATGCAGGACTGCTCAGTCCCCAATCCTGAGGCTTCACTAAGTGTTTATGAGTCTTGAAGATTCCTGGATTTCACTGGCCATACATGGTTGACGTCTGTCTTTATCTCTAGGACACTGTTTTCCAAAGCGTGCTAGTAGGAACTATGTGCATAGGTAATTTGTGGTGAGATTAGTTTGGGGAATGCAGAGTTGAACCTAATTAAACTGGTTTCTTTACTACAGGACTTCTCTTCCTCTTCAAGAACGTTCATATGTGTTATAATTATTCAGGAATGGAATAGAGTATGGTATTCAGCATTCGCAAACAAATGAATTTCTCACACCGAATCTTTTATTAATGGGGTAGCGTAAGGAAGTAGATCATGGACATAAATATTGGAAAATGCAATCAGTAAATACATCTTCCTGGATTGATTATCACTTAAAAATACAAGTATTCCAAGAGATTAATTTGTACTCTTTTCTTTCTCCTGTGACAGAAAATCAAAAATGACTTGAACTTGAAGAAGTCCTTGTTGGCCACAATGAAGACAGAGCTGCAGAAAGCCCAGCAGATCCACTCCCAGACCTCACAGCAGTATCCACTCTATGGCCTGGATCTGGGCAAGTTCAGTGACAAAGTCACACAGCTGACAGACCGCTGGCAAAAAATAGATAAACAGATAGACTACAGGTGTGCCAACGTCTTTCCCTGCTTTCTTCCCATTTGGTTGTTCCAAGATAATGTCACTTGAAGTAATCACTATAAAAGTAGTGGTTTGGTTTGGTGTCTAAGGTAGGCACAAGGGGCTCTCTGTTCTTGGACTGCCTGGAGGTAGCTTTGTTGGCAATGGGAAGTAGCTAAATCACAATAGACCAGCTTGAATCAACCCATATCAGGTGCTCTCCAGGCTCTTAGGAAGAAGCGGAAGCCATTGATCAGTCTCTTTTGGGCCCTGTAAACTCTTGTTAGGACTGTTGGAAGGAGTAGATGCTTTGAGTGAGTGTTCTTCTGAAATGTAAGAAAATTACATCTTATACAAAAGAAATGCCTTATTCCAAATGAAGGTTTAAAAGTATCCTGAATTTTGATGTAGTTCCTTTTAGTAACTACTTTTTGAAAACATCTTTATTGATCAAAACCAACCAAACAAACATCTTTATTGGTAACTAATTCACGTGTCATACAGTTCACCCATTGGAAGTATACAGTCCAGTGGATTTTAGTGTATCAGAAAGGTGTAACCATCACCACAATCAACATCTACAACATTTTCTTTCCCCTACAAAAAATGCCCCATTCCCATTAGCAGTCACTCCCCATTACCTCCCAACCCTCTGGCCCCAAGCAACTGCCTGTCTTCCCTCTGTCTCTGTAGATTTGCCTATTCTGGACATTTCCTATGAATGGAATCAGACAATGTGTGGTCCTTTGTGACTGTTTTTCCCATTCAGCATAATGTTTTCAAGGTTCCTCCCTAGTGTGGCATGTATCAGTCCTTCATTCCTTTTTATGATTGAATAATATTCTATCATATGGCTATACCACATTTTATTTATTCCTTCATCCGTTGATGATTTTTTGGCTATCATGAAAGACATCACTAGGAACATTCATGTAGAACTTTTCGTATGGGTGTGTGTTTTCAGGTCTCTTGGGCATGCAGCAGGTAGAATTACTGGGTGATACTGTGTGATATCATGTGATAACTCTGTTAAATGCTTTCAGGAACAGTAGCATTGCTTTAATAATTTTATCCTGTTTCTCCAGACTGTGGGACTTGGAGAAACAAATTAAGCAACTGAGGAATTACCGTGATAACTATCAGGCTTTCTGCAAGTGGCTCTATGATGCCAAACGCCGCCAGGATTCCTTAGAATCCATGAAGTTTGCTGACTCCAACACAGTCATGCGATTTTTGAATGAGCAGAAGGTACAAGCCAATTTCTCTTTCCCTTAGATAACGCTGGGTGTGAGCTGTGTTTTCCTCTGGTTTTCATAGCAGTACCTAGGTTCGAAACGATATTTAATATTACTAGTTCATTTTGTGAATGCTTGCAGAAGGCCCAAAGGGGGGAAAAAAACAATTGAGATACAAAGAAATCAATTATGAACTAGAAATAATGTAATATTGTAGCAAAGTATCTTTACAAATTGAGGTGTTAGGATCAGAAGAGAGCACAGATTAGAAAGTTTCCTCTTAGAGAAAAAAAGTTGAAGATTTCGTGCTTCTCTTTTCTGAAAAGAAAACATGCTCATCTCCTAAGGTTTAACTGTGAGAACGTGAGGTCATTGAATGTAGAAATAAACTGAGGAAAAACAGTTGTTCGACAGTGAAATAACATTTGTGTAAAATTATTTATACACTTTGATGTTTATGAATACTTTATTTTTTATATAGAACTTGCACAATGAAATATGTGGCAAACGAGACAAATCAGAAGAAGTACAAAAAATTGCCGAACTTTGTGCAAATTCGATTAAGGTATGTTAGCTTCGACAAAGGATGTTGGCATTTCTTTTTTTTTTTTTAGATTTTATTTATTTATTTGACAGAGAGAGTGAGAGAGCACAAGCAAAGGGAGCAGCAGAGGGAAAGGGAGAAGCAGGCTTCCCACTGAGCAGGGAGCCTGACACGGGGCTTGATCCCAGGACCCTGAGATCATGACCTGAGCCGAAGGCAGATGCTTAACCATCTGAGCCACCCAGGTGCCCCGAATGTTGGCATTTCATCAAGAATAAATATTAACTGTGTTTGCTTCAGCAGCACATGTACTGAAATTGGAATGATACAGAGAATATTAGCATGTTCCATATTTTAAAAATCTCTATTATTAACTGCATTATTTTCTGATTTACTTTAAAGAGCACACACCTTTTTTTTTAATTTTAAAGATTTTTTTATTTTTTATTTTTTAGAGAGAGCGCATGTGCATGCACGTGCGTGAGCAGGGGGAAGGGCAGAGGGAGAGGGAGAAAGAGAATCCCAAGTAGACTCCAGGCTGAGCACAGAGCCTGATGTGGGGCTCGATCTCAGGACCTGAGCCAAAATCAAGAGTCAAATGTTTAACAGACTGAGCCACCCAGGCACCCCAAAGACTATAAACTTCTTGAGGATAGCAATTATGGCTTTTATGTATTCTTTCCTGAACAGGCCGTAGAAAGTTTGTTATCCATTAACTTGAATTCATTGCACATTGGCAATATCTGCGGGAATGAGCTGGTCTTCATTCTTTACACTGGTAGTATGTGCAAAAATCTTCATTTGGTATATAAAGATGTACTACTTGGTTTAATAATGTAATATTAGCTACTTGGACACTATCAGTACATGACAGCCTTTGGGCTTGGTCATTAGAAATACGGCTTGATGATTTAAAACCATGGAATTGTAGCTGTCAGTGACTCTTTTAAGCCCATTAGGTAGGTTTATCTTAAACTTTTTTATTCGGCAGGATTATGAACTCCAGCTTGCATCATACACCTCAGGCCTGGAGACTCTGCTGAACATACCTATCAAGAGAACCATGGTGCAGTCTCCCTCTGGTGTGATTCTGCAAGAGGTAAATATGTTATTACATATTTCTTAGTTGCCCCTCCTGCATCTTCTCTTTTCCCTGTCCCCTTCCTGTCTTCCATGCAGACCCGGAATGCACCCCTTGTTACAGTGTATCCATTCAAAACAGGTTTAATAGCAGGTTATGCTCCCTTAGAGTGAGCCATCAATACCTGATGCATTTTAGGAAATGGTCAGTGGAAGTCTGTATCTAGTGTTTCTATGCTAGAATCTTTGCAGAAACTGGGCTTAAGTTCTAGGTTTAATGAGGGAGGCTTTTAACAAGTGGAAAGTGTCTAGTAGATTTTTTAAAAGACAGCTTCTTCCCAAAGATGTCAGAGAACATCACCTGTCAGATGGCTTAGGAGAAACACCCTAGAGTCATGATTTTGGAATACAATGTTATCAGCCCTTTGCTTTGTTGTACTTCTAGATTTTGTAATTAGCACACATGAATGAAGGGAGTTCACTCTTTAAATTATCTTTTCAATTTTAAATTATAATTTCTTTCACTCCTTTTTTTGCAAGGCTGCTGATATGCACGCTCGGTACATAGAACTACTTACAAGGTCTGGAGACTACTATAGATTCTTAAGTGAGATGCTGAAGAGTTTGGAAGATATGAAGGTAATTTATTTACTTTATTTACTTGGAGGATCAGAAAAGAAAATGGAATAGAACCTTATTATTATTATTGCCTCGTTATAACCTGGATTTGGACATACTCACTGGTATATAGTTTGTTCGTAAGTCAGGTGTTAGTTCTGTGATCCAGGACACTGCTCTGAATGGAGTTAGGTAATATTTACAAAATTCTAGCTACTTTACCTTACAAAAAAACCCCAGTAATTTCCTTTATCGTTTGGTCAAGTGATTTGCTTTATTTGTTTGTGTGTGTGTTAAATTAAGGAAGAGAACATCCTGGACTGGCTGGATTTGGATTGTTTTATGTTGAATAATTATTTCATTTACTCCTCATTTCTAATACACACATTGAGTTTATATGGAAACTTTCTACCTTGAAATAAAGGAAACATAATTCATGAAATCTCAAGCTTTTGATCTTGGAAAAAATTGCCTCATTTACAGACGAGGCAAGGGAAACTCAAAGGTGTTCTATCATTTGCTAAGATTGTACAGAGAGTTGATGGAAGAATTGTGATGAGAATACAGATAGCATGCGTTTTTGTCTAGTATCTTTCCCCTCATATCACTCTATATGTGTGCTTCTGTGTGTGTGTGTGTGTGTTTGTGTGTGTGGTGTGTGCATGCACATATGCAGGCGTGTAAAGAGAAATGAGACCACATGATGGGCTTACAACGTGAGATGTTTTTCTTTCAACCTAATTTCTGCTTTTGCTTCCCCAGCTGAAAAATACCAAGATTGAAGTTTTGGAAGAGGAGCTCAGACTGGCCCGGGATGCCAATTCTGAAAACTGCAACAAGAACAAATTCCTGGATCAGAACCTGCAGAAATACCAGGCGGAATGTTCCCAGTTCAAAGCCAAGCTCGTGAGCCTGGAGGAGCTGAAGAGGCAGGCGGAGCTGGATGGGAAGTCAGCGAAGCAAAACCTGGACAAGTGCTACGGCCAAATAAAAGAACTCAATGAGAAGATCACCCGGCTGACTTACGAGATTGAAGACGAGAAGCGGAGGAGGAAGGCCGTGGAAGACAGGTTTGACCAACAGAAGAGTGACTATGACCAGCTGCAGAAGGCCAGGCAGTGTGAGAAGGAGAGCCTTGGCTGGCAGAAAATGGAGTCTGAGAAGGCCATCAAGGAGAAGGAGTACGAAATAGAAAGGTTGAGAGTTCTTCTGCAGGAGGAGGGCGCCCGGAAGAGAGAATATGAAAATGAGCTGGCAAAGGTAAGAAACCACTATAATGAGGAGATGAGTAATTTAAGGAACAAGTATGAAACAGAGATTAACATTACGAAGACCACCATCAAGGAGATATCCATGCAGAAAGAGGATGATTCCAAAAATCTGAGAAACCAGCTTGACCGCCTCTCGAGGGAAAATCGAGACCTGAAGGATGAAATCGTCAGGCTCAATGACAGCATCCTGCAGACCACTGAGCAGCGGCGGCGGGCTGAGGAAGACGCCCTGCAGCAGAAGGCCTGTGGCTCGGAGATGCTGCAAAAGAAGCAGCATCTGGAGATCGAGCTGAAGCAGGTCATCCAGCAGCGCTCTGAGGACAACGCAAGACACAAGCAGTCCCTGGAGGAGGCTGCAAAGACCATTCAGGACAAAAACAAGGAGATTGAGAGACTCAAAGCTGAGTTTCAGGAGGAGGCCAAGCGCCGCTGGGAATATGAGAATGAACTGGCTAAGGTAAGAAACAATTACGATGAGGAAATCATTAGCTTAAAGAACCAGTTCGAGACGGAGATCAACGTCACCAAGACAACCATCCACCAGCTCACCATGCAGAAGGAAGAGGACACCAGTGGCTACCGAGCCCAGATCGACAACCTCACCAGAGAAAACCGCAGCCTGTGTGAAGAAGTAAAGCGGCTGAAGAACACGTTGGCCCAGACCACGGAGACTCTCCGGAGGGTGGAGGAAAACGCCCAGCAGCAGAAGGCCACCGGCACCGAGGTGTCACAGAGGAAACAGCAGCTGGAGATCGAGCTGAGGCAGGTCACTCAGATGCGCACCGAGGAGAGCGTGCGATACAAGCAGTCATTGGATGATGCTGCCAAGACGATCCAGGACAAAAACAAGGAGATAGAAAGGTTAAAGCAGCTGATAGAGACGGAAACCAGCACGAGGAAGTGCCTGGAAGAGGAGAACGTGAAGTTGCAAAGGGCCCAGTATGAGCTGCAGAAAGCGAACAGCAGCGCGACCGAGACGATCGGCAAGCTGAAGGTTCAGGAGCAAGAGCTCACGCGCCTGAGGCTCGACTACGAGAGGGTCTCCCAGGAGAGGGCTGTGAGGGACCAGGACATCGTGCGGTTCCAGGGCTCTCTGAAGGACCTGCAGCTGCAGAAGCAGAAGGTGGAAGAGGAGCTGAGCCGGCTGAGGAGGGCCGCCTCAGAAGACTCGTCGAAAAGGAAGAAGCTGGAGGATGAGCTGGAAGGCATGAGGAGGTCTCTGAAGGAGCAGGCAATAAAAATCACCAGCCTGACGCAGCAGCTGGAGCAGGCGTCCATCGTCAAGAAACGCAGTGAGGACGACCTCCGGCAGCAGAGGGAAGTGCTGGACGGCCACCTGAGGGATAAGCAGAGGACCCAGGAGGAGCTCCGAAGGCTCTCCTCTGAGGTCGAGGCCCTGAGGCGGCAGTTGCTTCAGGAGCAGGAAAGTGTCAAACAGGCTCACCTGAGGAATGAGCATTTCCAGAAGGCGATAGAGGATAAGAGCAGAAGCTTGAATGAAAGCAAAATCGAAATCGAGAGGCTGCAGTGTCTCACAGAGAACCTGACCAAGGAGCACTTGATGCTGGAGGAAGAGCTTCGGAACCTGAGGCTGGAGTACGACGACCTCAGGAGGAGCCGGAGTGAGGCGGATAGTGACAAAAACACGACCATCTCTGAACTCAGGAGCCAGCTGCAGATCAGCAACAACCGGACCCTGGAACTGCAGGGGCTGATTAATGATTTACAGAGAGAGAGGGAAAATTTGAGACAGGAAATTGAGAAATTCCAAAAGCAGGCTTTAGAGGTATTCACAAATATTTGATCACAGCTTCCCTGTCTTTGAAATCCTTCACTCCACTTTCATCTCATCCCGGCTGTGCTCGGCTCCTGGGATTGGCTGCTCACAGACACTCTGCTTTTTCTGTTTATTGCTCTTCTGCTATCTGTTGTAACCCGGGCCACTGCTTTAAAGTGATCTCAGTGCTGTTTGCCCTTCTGTTCTCTCCCTGAGTCGATGCCAGTCTGTGCGGAACCTCTGTCTGGCCAGGCTTTTCAAACATCAGCAGGGGTACAACAGCTCAGAGTTTGTCTTCTGAATGTTCCACTCTATTTTCTAGAAGATAGCTTTTGCTTAGTGAGCTCTGACCTGCACTTTTCATGGAAATTTTTCTAAATAAAAGCCATATCAAAGGGGTTTTCTATGCAATTTTAAAATCACTTTTTCTTTCTTGCTTACGTGATTTTTCTGCATGCATTATTCTATTCTCTTTTGATCATGACCCTCATAGGTTTCTTTTTGATTGTCTTTTCTTCTTTTAACCCCTAATTTAAAAATGCCTTCTTGAAGTTCTAATACATTTGACTTCTGTAGACAATATTTGTGTGGGGCTGGTTGTGGGGTGCATATATGTCCACAGATTTATTTTGCTTTATTAAACATGTTAGTATAGTTGTAACAGGTGGGATGTAGGTGTAGCAGGGGGACAAAACTCCCCATCTTTTTTTGAACCATAATCCCTATTAAGAACAAGAGAGGTCTACAACTTCTCCTAGTTCCTTCTAAAAAAAAAATAGTTAAGTATGAAGCCATTTATCAAAGTGGCAACATATATCTATGGAATTTTTTTTTCATGAATTTGTAAGATAAAATAGCAGCATAGCCAGGGAACACAGAGGAAGGGCAAATAAGTAAATAAGTTTTCTGGTTTTTTTTTAATGTAGAAGAGATTGAATTATGATCACCGTATGATACAGTCAAAACATTATTTCTTCCCATTTCTCTCTTTTTAAATTCCAGGCATCTAACAGGATTCAGGAATCAAAGAACCAGTGCACTCAGGTGGTGCAGGAAAGAGAGAGCCTTCTGGTGAAGATCAAAGTTCTGGAGCAGGACAAGAGCAGGCTGCAGAGGCTGGAGGATGAGCTCACTCGCCTGAAGACAACGCTGGAGGCGGAAAGCAGGCTGAAACAACGCCTGGAGTGTGAGAAACAGCAAATCCAGAATGACCTCAATCAGTGGAAAACCCAGTATTCCCGCAAGGAAGAGACCATTAGGAAGATCGAGTCGGAGAGAGAAAAAAGCGAGAGAGAGAAGAACAGCTTCAGGAGCGAGATGGAGAGACTGCAGGCAGAGATCAAGAGGATCGAGGAGCGGTACAGGCGCAAATTGGAGGATTCCACCCGGGAGACGCAGTCGCAGTTGGAAACAGAGCGCTCCCGCCTCCAGAGGGAAATTGACAAGCTCAAGCAGCGCCCCTACGGGTCCCATCGGGAGACCCAGACTGAGTACGAGTGGACCGTTGACTCCTCCAAGCTGGTGTTTGATGGACTGAGGAAGAAGGTGACGGCCATGCAGCTCTACGAGTGCCAGCTGATTGACAAAACAACCTTGGACAAGCTGTTGAAGGGGAAAAAGTCAGTGGAAGAAGTTGCCTCTGAAATCCAGCCTTTCCTTCGGGGTGCAGGAGCTATTGCTGGGGCATCTGCTTCCCCCAAGGAGAAGTACTCTCTGGTGGAGGCCAAGAGAAAGAAACTAATCACCCCAGAATCCACAGTCATGCTCCTGGAGGCCCAGGCAGCTACAGGGGGTATAATCGACCCCCACAGGAATGAGAAGCTGACTGTGGACAATGCAATCGCTCGGGACCTCATTGACTTCGATGACCGTCAGCAGATATACACCGCAGAGAAAGCTGTCACTGGTTTTGACGATCCGTTTTCGGGCAAGACAGTCTCGGTTTCGGAAGCCATCAAGAAAAATCTGATCGACAGAGAAACCGGAATGCGCCTGCTGGAGGCCCAGATTGCTTCAGGGGGTGTGGTGGACCCCGTGAATAGTGTCTTTCTGCCAAAAGATGTAGCGTTGGCCCGTGGGCTGATTGACAGAGATTTGTATCGGTCCCTGAATGATCCCCGAGATAGTCAGAAAAACTTTGTGGATCCAGTCACCAAAAAGAAAGTCAGTTACATGCAGCTGAGGGAACGGTGCAGAATCGAACCACACACTGGTCTGCTCTTGCTGTCAGTGCAGAAGAGAAGTATGTCCTTCCAAGGAATCAGACAACAGGTGACCGTCTCTGAGCTGGTAGATTCCGGTATATTGAGACCATCCACTGTAAATGAACTGGAATCAGGTCAGATTTCTTATGATGAGGTTGGTGAGAGAATTAAAGACTTCCTTCAGGGTTCAAGTTGCATAGCAGGCATATACAATGAGACCACGAAGCAGAAGCTTGGCATTTATGAGGCCATGAAAATTGGCTTGGTCCGACCTGGTACTGCTCTGGAGTTGCTGGAAGCCCAAGCAGCCACTGGCTTTATAGTGGATCCTGTTAGCAACTTGAGGTTACCGGTGGAGGAAGCCTACAAAAGAGGCCTGGTGGGCATTGAGTTCAAAGAGAAGCTCCTATCTGCAGAACGAGCGGTCACCGGGTATAATGATCCTGAAACAGGAAACATCATCTCTTTGTTCCAAGCCATGAACAAGGAACTCATTGAAAAGGGCCATGGCATTCGTTTATTGGAAGCGCAGATCGCGACAGGCGGGATCATAGACCCGAAGGAGAGCCATCGTTTGCCAGTTGACATGGCCTACAAGAGGGGCTACTTTAATGAGGAGCTCAGTGAGATTCTCTCAGATCCAAGTGATGATACGAAAGGATTTTTTGACCCCAACACAGAAGAAAATCTTACCTATCTGCAACTAAAAGAAAGATGTATCAAGGATGAGGAGACAGGGCTCTGTCTTCTGCCGCTGAAAGAAAAGAAGAAAGAGGTGCAGACATCACAAAAGAATACTCTCAGGAAGCGTAGAGTGGTCATCGTTGACCCAGAAACCAACAAGGAGATGTCTGTTCAGGAGGCCTACAAGAAGGGCCTGATAGATTATGAAACCTTCAGAGAACTGTGTGAGCAGGAGTGTGAGTGGGAAGAAATAACCATCACTGGGTCCGACGGCTCCACCAGGGTGGTCCTGGTAGATAGGAAGACAGGCAGTCAGTATGATATTCAAGACGCTATTGACAAGGGCCTCATTGACAGGAAGTTCTTTGATCAGTACCGATCCGGCAGCCTCAGCCTCACTCAGTTTGCTGATATGATCTCCTTGAAAAACGGTGTCGGTGGCAACAGCAGTGGTATAGGGGGTGGTGTCAGTGATGATGTGTTTAGCAACTCGCGACACGAGTCAGTAAGTAAGATTTCTACCATCTCCAGTGTCAGGAACATAACCATCAGGAGCAGCTCTCTGTCCGACCCCCTGGAAGAATCAAGCCCCATTGCAGCCATCTTTGACACAGAAAACCTAGAGAAGATCTCCATTACAGAAGGAATAGAGCGGGGCATTGTCGATAGCATCACTGGTCAGAGGCTTCTGGAGGCTCAGGCCTGCACGGGTGGCATCATCCACCCAACCAGCGGTCAGAAGCTGTCACTTCAGGACGCAGCCTCCCAGGGCCTGATTGACCAAGATATGGCCACCAGGCTGAAGCCCGCCCAGAAAGCCTTCATTGGCTTTGAAGGCGTGAAGGGAAAGAAGAAGATGTCAGCAGCAGAGGCAGTAAAAGAAAAATGGCTCCCCTATGAGGCAGGTCAGCGCTTCCTGGAGTTCCAGTACCTCACTGGAGGCCTTGTTGACCCGGAAGTGCATGGGAGGATAAGCACAGAAGAAGCCATCAGGAAGGGGTTCATCGATGGCAGAGCAGCTCAGAGGCTGCAAGACACCAGTAGCTATGCCAAAATCCTGACCTGCCCCAAAACCAAGTTAAAAATATCCTATAAGGATGCCATGAATCGCTCCATGGTGGAAGATATCACTGGCCTTCGCCTTCTGGAGGCTGCCTCTGTTTCATCTAAGGGCTTGCCTAGCCCTTATAACATGTCTTCTGCCCCAGGTTCCCGCTCAGGATCCCGCTCCGGCTCTCGCTCTGGATCCCGCTCCGGCTCTCGCTCTGGTTCCCGCAGTGGGTCCCGGAGAGGAAGCTTTGATGCAACCGGGAATTCTTCCTACTCTTACTCCTACTCCTTTAGCAGTAGCTCTATTGGGCACTAGTAGTCAGTTAGTTGCTATTTCCTTGGCTTCATTTATGTGAATTTTCACTTTACTAAATACTTTACTAAAAGAAAACCTAGTGCTTGCAGTATAGTGATAGAGCTTTCTATGATTAAGAAGACATAACCTTGGTTGAAATCAAATAGTAAAGTCTATTCTGGCTTTTTATCTTCTTAGCTCACCCGAAGTACGTAACACACTGGATGTAGTGTGTATGAAGTGACAATCAGTTGTAAGGATAGCACAAATTGAATCTAGAGTTTGTTCCTTCTGTGTTTAGATTTTTGATCGATTCTTGTACTTCTTTTGGCCTATAATACAGATTTCTGTTCTTGGAGATGAAATTAAGTTGATCATGGATACTTTAGTCATCATTCTGTTTTTCATCTAAATATTTCCATTTTCTGTATTAGGAGAAAATTCTCTCTCCCATTCTCCCTAGAATACTCCACCCCAAACCCAAACATTTTGGAATGAGTCTCCTTTAGTTTTAGATTGTGGATTGTGTAACCTATATATTCTTACATGCACCTGTTTGGTTCAGCATTAATTTGACTATATGTGAGTGATAGCAGCAATCTTTGCTTCTCTTTGGTCAAAGTTTTCTGTTTATTTTGCTTGTCATTTACTATGTACTTTAAAAAGGTGTCTTTATGAAGTTTGCTATTCTGGCAATAAACTTTTCGACTTTTCAAGTTTTTGCGTTTTGATTTCATATGTTTATACACACAAGGTAGTTATCAGCATCTTTCTGTTAATTGTACAATATGTCTAAAACCTTCTGTTTACTAAGTACCTATTAGGACCATTAAAAAAAAAAAAACGTTTAGTCCCGAATTCTTGCTAGAAGTTGGTCTTTTGTAGTTTCTCCAACATTTCTCAAGTGCCGATTGTATGCAGAGTCCTTGGAAAGAAGCCTGTGTCCAGGCCACGGGTCAATACCCAGTTCTTGTTTATTCTGGACAATAAGTTCTAAGGAGCATGGGCAAAAGTCACCACAATACCATTAGAAAAAAAAAAGAAGTGGCTCAGATTCCATTCGGGTAGTCTCCAAATATGTGGGGTTTCATTTTGTCCCCTAAGAGGAAAGAATTGTCCTTGAACCTATAAAAACGAGTCCTGAAGAAGTCTTGGCTCTCTGTTGAAGGACAATGAGATCTAAGCCTATTCTTTGTATCAAAGAGAAACTTTTGAAATTCAGACATTTGTCATTAAATCAACATGACCTTACTGAATACTTATTATGTCTAGTATTAGGCTAGGTACTATGAGGATTCAACAGAATTTACAAGCCCCCTGACTTCGAGACATTTGCAGCCTGGGTGGGGACAAGAGATACATATAAAGCAATCAGAGGGACAGCTTTCATATATCAGCAATATGTGTTAATATACTCAAACATTTTATAGCATAGATTGGAAAATAGGCAAACAAATGAGATGCTAATTGTGAAGAACAAAAAAGATCATATGTAAGATAATACTTAAATTGTTGGGGGCTTTTGGGACTTTGGGTGAAAACAGCATTCATTTCCTCCTTGTCCTACCTCCTTTTCTTCTTGCTCCCCTCCCAAGCTAGAGGACTTGTAATTAACTTCATTCACTAAGTATTGAGTTCTGTGTGCTACACATTGTTCCAGAAGCTATGAATCCCATGGTAGAAACAATGTACAAAAATAGCCCTTGTAATATAAAAGGAAGAGAAAAATATGTGGTAAATGCTGTGTTGGGCAAAATGAAGGAAGATCTTCATGCTGGAGCTAGGAGACTGTATCAGTCAGCTTGGGCTGCCATAACAAGATGCCACAGACTACGTGACTTAAATTCATTTTCTCATAGTTGCGGAGGCTAGAAGTCCAAGGTAGAAGTGTTCTTAGGTTGGTTGCTGGTAAAAGCTCTCTTTCTGGATGGTAGGCAGTAAAGAGTAGGGAAGGAGCTCTGGTATGTCTTCCTTGTCTTAGAAAGACTTTTAATAATTTTATCACGTAAGAGCCCCATCTTTATGACCTCATTTAACTTTAATTACCTCCTTATAGTCCTTATCTCTAAATATAGTCACATTGGGGGTTAGGGCTCCCAATATATGAATTGGGGTGGGGATGGGGATGGCACACAATTCAGCCTGTAATAGGGGCCTAATCTAGAATGGGTCAGAAGTTCTCCAGAAAAATGGTGATTAAACAGATGAATAAGGGGCACCTGGGTGGCTCAGCTGGTTAAGCATCTGCCTTCAGCTCAGGTCATGATCCCGGGGTCCAGGGATCCAGCCCCACATCGGGCTCCTTGCTCAGCCGGCAGCCTGCTTCTCCCTCTCCCACTCCCCCTGCTTGTGCGTGCCCTCTCTCTTTCTCTGTCAAATAAATAAATAAAATCTTTAAAAAAATAAAAAATAGATTAATAAGCATCAGTGTAAAGCAGTTCTTCAGGTTGAAAGAGTATACCTTCAGGCTGTTGCCAAAGTTGTCATTAAGCTCTGAGGTGGGATAGGCTGTGTCCTGGAGAGAGGACATCCTTGACCTTGGCTAGTTTTGATTGGGTTCACCTACAGCACGCCTCCACAGAAAGTTATATATGTATATATTTTTCAATGGAAATCATCATTTCACATCCAAAAAGTCTCACATTTTCTAGACAGCTGCTGGGCTAACCATGTAAATGCAGATAAAAAGTAGGGATGTTGTGGGCAGAGTATAACTAAACCGGAACTCATCCCTTACCGCACAGCTGCTTGCAGCTATTGGCCTATTTCTGTATATCGGGGGTACTATTTTTGGGCTTATTTATACTCATCACTTTTTTTTATGTGAGAGAATTGTACTATCTGCCTATGGAAATAGCTATTCACAAAAATTCCGTCCACAGTTTCATCTGATAGAAACAAGCACAAAAGGAAGCAAAGATTTGGCATCAGGCTTGAAAAAAGTAAAAATAAATAATATAAGAGGGATTGGGTTCTGGGAGTTAAAACCACTTGGGGAAATTAAAAGGGCTGATTCCAGGTCTTGGATAGGAAAATGTACAAAGTAAGCTTGGGTTAATCAAGGAAAAGGAAGTACTCAAGGACTAATGGGACGTGTCATAGAGACACAAAGTGGTTTAAGTGGCTTCCACTGGTCAAATTTGGGAAAATTGGAGCATCAACAAGAATTATGATGGTAATGGAGTATGTAATAATGAATTTATTTATTTTTTAAAGGTTTTTATTTATTTATTTGAGAGAGAGAGAGAGCATGAGCAGGGAGGATGGGCAGAGGGAGAAGCAAACTCCCTGCTGAGCAGAGAGCCCGATGCAGGACTGGATCCCAGGACCCCAGGATCATGACCTGAGCCAAAGGCAGATGCTTAACTGACTGAGCCACTCAGGTGCTCTGTAATAATTAATTTTAAAACCTTATATCAGTAATAATTTTTAAAATATTTAAATATTAAAATAAAATTTTAAAATCCCTTGATTCCATAGTGAACAACAAAATGAAGGTATACTAAGAATGCCAGTTAACAAATATAGAAGCCATGACAGTATTAGAGAGTCATCATTTATAACTCCTAACATGACAGATTCACTTCACTGAAGGATTGTGTGAGTTTTTTGGGGAACAGGACATTCATATGGTCTCAAAGTATCATCCCACAGAGGGAAATGTCATACAGCGGAGTGATATAACCATCTACCTTTACCAAATGATCAAATTTAGCATTACTAATAGAAGGAGAATTTAAGATATGTGTTCTGTATGAGATGTAATAAAGAGTCACACACATCTCATTGCAAAAATGCTTGAACAAAACCTAATCATAAGGGGGAAATCTGATAAATCTAGAAAGAGGAACATTCTACAAGACAACTGGCTGCAGCTCCCAACAAAATTCAGTGACTTAATTTGAAGAGGGTGGGGTGACCGTTCCAGGTTAAAAGAGACAATAGCCAATTACAGCTCATGGTTTGAAAAAAACTAATGAAATGGCTATGAAAGGAATTTGGGGGACAACTGGGGAAATTTGAATATAAACTGAACATTGGAAGATATTATGAAATTATGAATTCTCTTAGATTTGACCATGTATGGTAGTTATGTGGGACAATGTTTTTATTCTCAGGAGATGCATACAGACATATTCGGGGGTTGAAGCAGCTGCAACTGACTTTCAAATAATTCTGCAAAAATAAGTATGTGGGGCTCTGTGTGTATGTGTGTGTGTGTGGAGAGGGCGAGAGAAAGCAAACATGGGCAAATGTTAACAATTAATGAGCTGGAGGATGGTTATGCAAATGCTCGTTGTACTACTCTTTAAACTCTTCTGTAGACATAAACCATTTTTAAAAAACAGTTCAGCTTTTTAATGAACATGTTTAAAGGCGTTTAGTCAAAAAGACGAAAGCCCACGTCACCATCAGACTCCTCGGATTCTTCGTTCTTTGCTTCCACGTTCTTCTCCGCAGCGGCAGCAGTGGTGGACCGGGCAGGACCTTGGCTGGTGCAGCGCGAACCGCTGGGGCAGGTCCACCAGCCCCTCCGTTGAGATGAGGCTCCCCATGCTGACACTGGCCGGCGCCTTTCCAAAGAAGGCTGGCCAGAAAGGTTCAACATTTAATGAGGTCACTGATCTTC
Source organism: Callorhinus ursinus (assembly GCF_003265705.2). Lineage (NCBI taxonomy): Eukaryota > Metazoa > Chordata > Mammalia > Carnivora > Otariidae > Callorhinus > Callorhinus ursinus. Next base: position 8,308,519 of record NW_027397088.1, read on the forward strand.
TCCTCCGTGACCGCCACCTCATCGTCGTGCAGCATGAGGGCCGAGGAGATGCAGGCGAGCTCCGAGGTGGGGGCCACGGTGCGGGCAAGTGCCCTGCGGGAGCTGCCAAAACTCGGTGCTAGCCGCCGTTTGAACACCTCATCCTAACGTGGCCTAGCTTCATCGGAAGGACCGAGCATCTTAGCGGCAGCTGACGAAAGGGCGATATAAACCATTTTTTAAAAAAGTTGTGGGGACGGGAGGGAACGCAGTTCAGGGAAGCCCAGGCGCAAACGCACCGGGGAGCACTGGCGCCAGCAGCGACTCACGGAAGACACCCAGAACACCTCTCAAAATGACAGCTCCCGCCCTTCCGGGGCCTTTCCCTATAGGTGGTTCCAGTCACGTGGCGGCCTGGTCCCGCCCAGAGCTCCCAGAGGCCCGCGCGCGGCGCCGGCAGTTCGGCTGCTTACCTCTGGCTGTTCGGGCGCGGCCATGGAGGGCGAGCCGCCTCCGGTGGAGGAACGGCGGCGGCTGCAGCAGGAGCTTAGCGAGTTCGTGGAGAGCTGCTGCCGGACGCTGGAGGAGGTGACGGCGTCCCTGGGCTGGAGCCTGGATCGTCTGGACCCCGGGGAGGAGGCGGCAGAGGTGAGGGGGGGCTTGCGCGCCGGGTCCTTTCGGGGGCCCTCAGCCTGCGGTCTTCTGTGGCGGGGGAGAAGTCCGCGTGGGAGCCCCCGCCCGTGTGCAGAGCCGTGGTGGGCGCCCGGGCCCCGGCCTGTGCTCCCTTGACGCCTGCGGGCCTCGGGTGGGGCGCGCGGGGGGCCTTCGACACCTCGGCGCCGACCGCTCGTGCGGCGCTCCTTCCGCGGGACTTCGGTTCGAAGAGAAGGTAAAACTGCGGTGGGTGAGGAGGGGTGGCAGGCCTGGGGTTTCTCTAGAAAGTAGGTGAATCGGCCTCAGAGTGCTGCTGGCAGAGGCATTGCCTGTTTGCTTTGTCATCTGTCACATGGGTACAGCAGTTGCACCAGATTCGGCGTCAAGAGAGCTTGGGAGTTGAGGTCTCCTTTTTCTGCCTTAAAATTCTACACTTCTGACGGGGACAGCATCGATTCTAGGATTATTAGAGGGTATCACTAAGAGATGGTGACTAACAACTCTCTTGAACATGAGAATTGCTTTAAGAAAATGTAGGTAGGTGTATTAGAGAGAACAATCCTGATTTTTTTGGGTTTGTTTTTCTGGGGGGATGGGAGGAAGAGAAGCGCTTCAGTGGGGGATAATCCATGATCTCTAATGCTCTTTCTGGGTTCATCACGCTGTAATAATTTCTCCCAGGTTTAAATTACGTGCCCGATTCCCCGAAGACACCTAAGGCATGTTTGGCTTATACACAAACAATTCACATTTATTGTATTAAAGGCATCGTGGAAATTTTAAAATTTGTTTAGAGTGGTGTTTGAAGCTGTGCATTCCATTGAGTGGGGCCTGCCATGCCCTTAACACTGTTCGCTCAGCATCGTAGTAACCTGAAATTTCTTGTATTAACGCTCAAATAGCACTTTGCTTATGCCACTTACTATACCTTAGTTACCTCGTTTAATACATATAAGTACCGTATGAGTACTGTTAGCCACATTTTATAAATGAGAAAACCCAGAGAGGTGGTGATTTGTCCAAGGACACACTGCTCGTAAATTGCAGTTGGGATTTTGAACCCAGGCAGTCTGGCTCCTGAGAATCTCTTTGTTTAATAGCTATGCTGCCTCTCTAAAATCTCTTTGTAAAATCCCAAAATTATGGCAGGTAGCTGTGAGCGTACATCAAAATGTTACAGAACCAACGTCTGATATTCAAGAGAGTGACTAGTTTAAAAGCCCCGGTTCGTGACATCCATCATTCCTGGAATAGGTGCAGTCCACATAGTTAATGAAGCCTTGCTTTTCTGCTAGAGTGTTCTAATACTGAAGTTTAGTGAACAGCCGTCACAGGTTCTAACACAGAGCTTGCCATCTGGTCGTAGTTGAGGGGAAATCCAGAGAAATCAGCCTACATTATAATGTGATAAATTCTATGAAGGGTGGAATAGCTGTTTATGATAGGCTGTGGTTAGGACAGTAGAGGTTTCCTGGATAAAGTGAATTCTAAGCTGGTAACAGTGGCTGAATTAGCTAGGTGAAGCACAGAGGAAGCATCAGCGGTAGGGGAAGTCCATAGAAAAGGGTGTGACCAGATCAGGAAACCTAAGGTGGTTAAGGATAGATGGCTAAGCGTAGGCTATAGAGAAGAAGGGGAATGATGGTGCGAAGGATCCAGACCTTAAAGGTCCTGTGTCAGCCATGTTAAAGAATCTGGATTTTTTTTTGTTGTTTAAATGAGGGCAGTGGGGAAGCACAGAAGTATTTTAAGCCAGGCTATCATATTTGCCTTTTAATAAACTATTAATTGATTACATTTGAACACTTGCCATGTACCAGGCCCTGTTTGAATTGCTTTATGTGTATATACTCATGTATAATTTATTTAATCCTCACAATAGCTCTGTGAGAGAAGTCCTATTATACCCATTTCATAGATGAGGAAACTGAGGCAAAGAAAGGTAAAATACCTTGACCAAGTTCATATAGTAAGTGGCGGACCTGGGATTCAGAGTAGCCACAGAGTGGAGAATGGGAAGGACAACAGGTCTGGAAGCAGAGCAGTTAGGCAATGGCTGTTGTAATCCAGAACGATGCTGATGTCTCCAAGTGGGGAAGTAACAGTGAGGATGGGTTATGTGGAGGGATTTCAGAGTTACTTAGGAGTAAAAAGACCTGGGTAAATTATTAGATGTCAATGACAAGGAAGAAGAGGTGATATTCTGTGTGAGGAAATGGGACCTTTTATTGAAACGGGGAGACATAAGAGGAACATGTTTGGGGTCAGGAGACCATGAATATAATGAATTTATTTTTGTTATATTGAATTGTTAATGTTTTTAGTATAAGGTACTCAAAAGAGAACAAGGTCTAAAGATCTAGATTTTGGGAACCATTACTCCATAGTGAAAATTAAAGCCATGAGATTTTCCAGCAGGTGTATATCAAATGGCAAAAGGTCACTGGTTTGACTTATGTGAAGCATCAACATTTAAAGGGGTAGAGGTAGAACAAGGAAGACATCTTGAGAGAAGACCGAGTAGAAGAACTAGAGAGGTAGAACATGAAGACAGTATCCGGATGACAGAAATGGGCAATTGGATTGTGACCTTAGAAGAGTTCAAATGTTTTAAAGAGTCTAACATGTGCTTTGACACATCTTCTTTAGCAAGAAGATTGTTGGTGATCTACTGACTGGTAGTTTGTAAACAAATCTTTTAAAGTGTTGGGCTTTGAAGAGGTGGAGAGGGGACTATAAAGGAGAGAGAGATTGAGGGAGGTTTTTTGTTTTTGTTTTGTTTTTTTAATTTGCACGTACATCACACAGGGGGTTGGGAAAGAGGCTTCCAGAAGAGGAGATAAATGGATAGTACTACTTAATCAAGTAGTAAACATTTAATGGTGTAATCATTTGAATATTATGTTCCCATGGGGTGCCTGGGTGGCTCAGTTGGTTAAGTGTCCGACTCTTGGTTTTGCTTCAGCTCAGGATCTCATGGGTCGTGGGGTCCAGCCCCACCTGGGTTCAGGGCTCAGCAGGGAGTTCACTTGAGATTCTCTCCCTCTGCCCTGCACATGTGCTGTCTTTCTCTCTCTCTCAAATAAATAAATCTTTAAAAAAAAAGTGTTTCTTTTTTCTTTGCTTCTCTTTCTTTTTTATAGGATGAAGTTGTGATATGTCCCTATGATTCCAATCATCACATGCCTAAATCATCTTTAGCAAAGCACATGGTGTCTTGTAGATTGAGGAAACTGGGCTATACCAAAGAAGAAGAGGTACCATATATTTATTATGTATATGTCATGTAATTCATGCATGAATAAATTCAGAATATTTGGAAGTATAGTGTAAAGTTTTCTGACATAAAATACTAGTCATTTGTGAGGTAGAATGGTATTTGCCTAATTGCGCAAATTTTTGTAGGAAATATGTAAGTGATAGTAATCTCTTGTTGGTTCATGTCAAATCTTAAAATAGTCAATTATTGGTTACTCACAAATACTAACTTTTTTGTTTTTACTGTTTAGGATCAAATGTATAATTCTGATTTTTTCTATGAGAATGTGAAGATACCTTCAATTACTTTGAGTAAGTATTAATTTAATAGATTATAATTTAAAAACAGTATAGGCATTGATATTTCATTTTTGAATTATCAAAAGAATGGACTTTATAGTGTGCTTGTGATTAAGGAAGACATTTCATACCTTAAGAGAATGTAGGATTAATTAATGTACAGTGAAACTAGTTTGCTTAATCTGGAATTTAGAGACCAGGCTTATATTAATAGGCAGTGAAAACCCTCCAAAGCTTTGTACAGTAAAACAGATACCTTCTTTCTTGAATATAACAAAAATCTGGCCACACAACACAGTTTGCAAACTGAGGATGGAAATGTGTTCCAAGTGTTCACAGCATATGTGGAGGTTAAAATTCCAGGCTCTGGAATCAGTGCCCTGTTTCAACTCCTGGTTTTGTCACTAGTAGATTTGTGACTTTCAGCAAGTAATTACACCTTTTTTTTTTTTTTTAAGATTTTATTTATTTATTTGAGAGAGCGAGAATGAGAGAGAGAGAGAGTACATGAGGGGGGGAGGGTCAGAGGGAGAAGCAGGCTCCCTGCTGAGCAGGGAGCCCGATGTGGGACTCGATCCCAGGACTCCGGGATCATGACCTGAGCCGAAGGCAGTCGCCTTAACCAACTGAGCCACCCAGGCGCCCGTAATTACACCTTTTTGTTGCTTAAATTTCTTCATAAAATGGGGAATGATGATAATAGCACCTTTGTGAGGATTAAATGATATAGTATATGTAAAATGCTTAGAATAGTCCCTGATACTTTAAGCTGGATTCAAAACATGGTAGCTGTTATTAGTTGCTAAAATCTGCAGCAGCTACTGCAACATGCCTGATGATAATGTTTTCTAAACTACCTGAAATCTAGTTACTTATTGGATTCTAGCTAGATCTGAAAGAATTCTGCATTCAGATTACCTAGACAGCAATGTAGGTTTTTTCCACTTTTCAGATTCTGGAGGTTTGTCAGTGTGCCCAGAGAGCTGGAATTGGAAACAAGTTAATAATTTGATTTGTGGACACTGATGATTCATGTTGTGTTTATGGGTGCTTTTTTTGACAGATAAGGACTCACAATTCCAGATAATTAAACAGGCTAGAACTGCAGTTGGAAAAGATGGTGATTGTTATAGTCAAAGTAAGTGGCATCATAGTTTGAGCTAATTAATGATTTAAACTATTTTTGTCCCATAAGCATTTGTTACTAATTTTTAAGAAAAATCTTGTGGAAACAGTTGCATGGGAAAAGTTACATTTTATATTTAACATTAGACTGATGTGTTTGGTGTCAGCTTCATTTGGTAGATATTTTCTGCTCAAATACAGCAGAGATTCTTTCTTCATAGCTCTTTTATGTATTCATTTTTCTTTCATAAAGCACTGACATAGGCTGGACAACTATTTTCCCTTCCATATTAGGTGAAGAAATAGAGGCACACAAAAATGAATTAACACTTCTTTGCTAGATAATAGCAAGGTTTGGTAATAGCCACGCTGGATTGAGAACCAAGTTTTGGATTTGGTCATACTCTGAACTGAGTTATTCTGTTTTCTGATAGAAACTACATTTAAGTGGAATTTATGGACTAGGAATCACTGATGAAATATATTCATTATTTATTATCTCTGTTATAATTAAGTCGAAGAATACCACAAACTTCAAATTTGTACCTACTCACTGCTTGCTATTATTAGTCCTGTTCTTTGTTCTGGTTTGTGTAAGCCTCCTCTACAGAAAGAAACTAGTTGCTTGGCCTGGTACAAATGACAGTTTTTCTGAGGGGTTTTGTTTCCTTGTCTGTAGTATAAAACTGTCTTGTAGTGTTTGGGATGTCGGAGATAATTAATGCTAACCTAGCCCGGGCTCTAATAATTGGCTACTTATGTCTAAGCAATTTAATTTCTAAGCACGTTAATGGATAGAAGGCAATATAAAGATAATGAAATTGGTGAGAATTTTATATATATAATTTAGAGAATGTTCTCAAGTTTTTTTTTTTATTTATATGACTAAGTAATAAGGTAGATTTGGACCTTGAGTTTAGTTCTTTACAAAAGCAAAGAATTACTTTGAATAGTTCTTTCAGTAGAAAGTTAAGAGGAACTTTTGTTTTGTTTTGGCACTCTCTTAAATTAAGATTTGCCTTGAGAATTTTATGATCTGTGCCCCTCTTTTTAAAACATTTTTTCATCTTGTATAGAGTTCTGCAGTTTCTCAATGGACCTTATTTTTGTGGCCCACTTTTGTCTAGACATTTTAAGATCTTACAGCCCAGAACAAGAATCTCTTTTAATATCTTACTGATTTATTTACTTTGAAGGAAGAATGACTAACATGAGCAATTTACATGTTCCCATTTAATTAATATTTTGTTTGTCATGTACTAAATTATAAGTTTTTTGATGAGTTATATTTATGTTTCCATTTCATCATTCATACCAGGTCTCCACTCAGTGTATAGAAGTCTCAATTCATTAATCTTTGTGAAAGCTTGAAACAACCATTAGATCTACTTACTTATTTTCAGATATAATTACCTTGGTTAATTTTATAACCAAGATGCTAATTTTAATCATAAACAGTCATTTTATATTTAGCGGTTTATCTTTTTCCTTCAGTATTATTTGCTGTACTTCAGTTTCATGACATATATTTGAATCATGGCCATGATTTGAAGACCAGTGCATTATACTAAAGAACCCTCAAGAGACCCAAGTAGAATGGTTCTAGGCCTAATCTGTTCCTACCACTTGTGAGACTTGGGCAAGTCATTTTTACCTCTATGGGCCTTAATTTCTTTTTCTGTGTTGTTTGGAAATTGACTCTGTATGAATTCTCTGTAAAATTCTGAATTTGTAGCTTTGAACCAGTACTTTTTATGAATATTTAATATTATAGGTCATATGTTTAAGATGCTCTGTCGTGGCAAAAGTGACTAAAAAGAAAGGATTAGAGTTACTAAAAAGCTAGATTAGAGTTTCAGTTTGGGTGATGAAAAAGTTCTGGAGATGGAAAGAGGTGATGGTTGCAAAACACTGTAAGGTACTTAATGCCACTGAGCTGTACACTTAAAAATGGTTAAATGGTACATTTTATGTAATGTATATTTTACCACAGTTTTAAAAAAGCTACTACAAAGAAAGTAGAGGATCACAGAATTTAATATGATTACAGCACATTCAGATATACTTTTAAATCATATAGAAGCTTATGTTTGAAAATTTACTTTTTATGGTAATGTCAGCTTATTTGTGTTTATCCTTTTTTTTTTGTCAGAAATATCTATGTTTTCAATGATTTGAATGCAGTTTGTTGTTTAACTTTTCCTGTACTTTTTCTTTTTCAGTAATTGGGGTGAGTATAAAGAGGAATTAGGAACCTGAATATACTCCTTATTTAAAGATATGCAGTATCCTTTTTGCAAATGATATCCTTTTAAAAGTATCACTCAGATTTCTAAACTTCATCTTAACCACTGTCACAATATTATAGTCTTTGGAATTTTAGTTGAATTTCAAGGAATTTAAGTATCAATCTTCACCATACAGAAATTTAAGGTGAATAAAGACAACTCCAGAATATTTTAAGGAGGAAATTATATTTTTTTGTCTAAAAGTAACAGGCAGAGGTTTATGTGGAGCTTGTTTATGATGTATCAGTGTTTTCTAATCTTTATATTTTTCTCCCAGCTTTTTATAGCCTATATTCAAAGGAATTAGGCTTGTCAAAGCTAACTCATTTTTATAGTACAAAGTTAAATGTTTTAATACCTGCCTGCCTAAAAAGGCTTTTCCTACTGTCTACTAGAATTAGAGTAAAATTGATTGACTTGAAAGGAAGCCTTCTCCACTAATTCAGAACCCTTTGACTAATACAGATGACCATGTATTGTTATCCATGGCTATTCACAAACTCATATTCAATGTGGCACTCCTCTTAATTTGTAGACAAATGTAAAGTCATCTCTTTTTTTGTGTTGTAGTGCTTAGTTCATAGTTTACTCTTATTTTAATTTTTCTTTTGCCTCTTTACCTAGGAAGTCAATGAGGTTAGATTTATCAAATAAAAGTATCTGGGAAGAGCTACTGATCTTATCTTGTTCTGTGAACCAGAGTTATTACTTTAGGGTAACCTAGGAAACATTAGTAGTTCCTGTTCATTGTTTGCATCAGTGAATAATGAAGGCTAGAAAGAATTGTTTTAAAACAATTGCTTTATTTACAGTTACAGTAATTTTTTATTTCTTTGAGAAAATTTGAATCTCAAAACAAAAATTTTCTTCAGTGTTTAATAAACATCATATCAAGGTATTGTATTTACTTTCTTTCATTAATGAGCAGATTTTAGAAAGTTCTATGACTTTTGGGGGGGCACTCCTATTAACTTCTTTAAAATTAATTTGGTTATGCCAAAATGCTTCTTCAGAAAATTAAAAATTTAGTCTCAGTTTAATCTATCTCTGGTCTGGGAAAGTTTGGGGTTTCTGCTATTTAAGTAATTGTGTTTTGGTCCCTAGCTCTGAGTCATTGTACAAGTGGGATATATTTTGAATAATGAACACCTAACTTGATGTCTCATATAAAAAAGACATTTTTTACACATTTTTCATATTTCCATAATTTATTTTCAGAGGGACTACAATGTGTATTACCTATTGAAAGCATTTTCCCCCCAGCTTTTATGGGGAAAAGCATATAAACAGAAAGAAAATTAATAATCTACTTCTATAATATTGGTAGCCTTTTAAAAATTGTTGCCCAGAATGTTTTCTTATGAGCAAATTATCTCATGGTTATTACTGCCTGCCTTCATGGGATCTGTCCTAACGTTGGAGAAGATAGTAAACATCCACAATACATCCTTTCTGTGGATATAGCATTGAGGATAAAGTCACTGTTTACCATTTATCACATAGATGGATATTTTGTATATTAAGGGATTACTATGAAAACACTTGTGTTAATGTTGCATTATTACAGCACATGTTTAAAGATAAGGAGATTTTAAGTCCACAGTGCTTCATGTATTTTTTATTCTTGTGGTTTTATTTTTACTTTAGGGATTTATTCTTCATTACCTGTTGAAGTTCCTCTGAATCACAAACGGTGTGTTTGTGATTTAACCCAAGCTGATCGTCTCGCCCTCTATGATTTTGTAATGGAAGAGACGAAGAAAAAGCGCTCTGATTCACAGATTATTGAAAATGACAGTGATCTCTTTGTAGACTTGGCTGCCAAAGTCAATCAAGGTTTGAGACGAATATCATAGTTTTATATTTCTTAATTGTCATTTCATTCTTTGTGTGTTACTAAGATTTAGTTGTCAGACCACTTTGAATTGGAATAGGATGGTTTTGCATTATCTGATATTCACATACATGTTAAGATATTTACTCCGTGCATGAAATTTTGCTCTCTGACTTTTACATTAAGCATACCTTCCTTCTGTAAGATTGTTACAGCTGTGCTGGTCCTTTAATCTTTGTACTTTAACAATCTTAGGTTCAACTAATGGCTAGAGAAAAGGAATGATATAAAACAGCCTATTTCTATAATATAGAATTTTTAGGATGTTTTTAGATGCATGGAAACATGTTGAAATATGGGATGATTGTGGTCTTTCTTCCTGCTAATTCATAAGAATTTAAAAGCTTCCAAGGATATGATAATTTAATTTTATTCTTTTATTAGATAATAGTCAAAAAAGTCCAAAAACTTACCTTGAAATTCTGGCAGAAGTGAGAGATTATAAAAGAAGACGCCAGTCCTATAGAGCTAAGAATGTTCATATAACCAAGAAATCATATACTGAGGTAAGTTTTATATAATCTTTTAGAGCTTTGTTGAGAACAGAAATTTCCCTTAGATAGTTTTCTAAATCTGCTGTATGGATTTCCACAGTCCCTTAGAGGTTATCTAAAAGAAAGTATCTTCAAGGCGGCCACACCTGATTTGTATTTGCTCCATTCCTTTCAGGTCCACTGTGCCAGGCAAAGGCTTTTCAGGGGACAAAAATCTTATGTAAAGAGGCTGTACAATCTTAAAAAAATACCTGCTTTTGAGAAAGTAGCATTATGTCATGATAAAAGCATAGATTTTGGCCTTAGACCTGTGTTAGAGTTTTGAAACTGCTGTTTATCATTGGCTGTTTGACTTGAACAACTTATTTGAGCATTTTAAGTATCAACATTTTTCATTTTATACATTTTATGTAGACTTGGTAGGGTTGTTGTAAGAATTGACTGAGAATGCATGTGGGCACAGAAATTGGTCAACAAATAGCCTTTGTCTTTTCCTTACAGAAGTTTTAGCATGCTTTTATGTACTCTTAAATATTTGGGCTTAAAAAATATCTGGCATAAATTATTTATACATTAATCTCTTGATCTATATCTAGACTTATTTTCAGACTTCCTTTAGTGGATAGAGCTGATGAATTTTTTGGTACATGAATTACCTTGCCCAGACTCTACAAGTAATTTCCTCATTGAATCTCTAAATTCTTACCACATTATTTTTTTACTTCTCTCTATGATTTCTAAGACTGTCCATAATCTGGCTTCATTTTATCAGATATTTTCTTTTGGTTTAGTCAAGTATCTCTCTTAAACTATATCTGATTACACACATTTACTGTTGTCTTTGTATCCAAATGACACGTTGTTTGCTCACCTGAAGATGCTCTTTGTCGTTTCTCTTTTAAATCTTGATAAGTTTAAGGCCCACTGTCTCCATGAGGGGCTAGTTGACCCAGCCATTCGCTGGTTGATTGCTTTTATGCTCTCTCTACCACATAGCTTAGTACTTAAATCTTATGCTGTTCTTTTTACAATTCAAGTATATGTTCTAGACTTAACTCTTCCAGTAGAGGATGGGGACCATGTCATAACTACCTAAGTATTCTTACAGTCCCTCAAATACTTGATGGTTCATCAGTTGTTTCTTCTCTAGTTTCATTACCTTGTAAGCAAGTGTAAGTGTTGCTGCTAGTGTTCTTCACAATTTTATGGTTAAGTTTTTATTATGGAAATATTCAAACATGTACTAAAGTGAATGGAATAGTCTAATGAACCCTTTTGTCCCTGTCACTCAGCCTCAACAATTATCAACATATGGCTTTGTCATTTTATTTATATTTGCACTACCTCCTACTTTCTCCTTCCTCCACACTGATAATTTTGGAAGCAGATGAGAAATACCTTTCATCTGTAAAAACTCCAGTGTTAACAAATCTTTCAGTGATGTATCATATTTCTGGTCATGGCTTTTTCAACGTCTTATCTCTTTCTAGCTTCATTCATATCCTCTATAATTTTTGTTTGCTTTGGACTGTAGAACCTAAACTTTGTCAAATTTTAGAAAAACATTTTTACCTTCTATACTTACTATGCATAACACTGCTGTTGGGTAGGTAAAGATAAATGGCACACAGCCCCCACCCACGAGGAGCTTAGTATAGTTTAACAAGGGAAACATCTTTCAAAATACAGATTGCATTAAGTGCTAAAATAAAGTGAGATCAAAATATGTGGGAGAAAGCGATTCTTTTTAAAAGATAAGATTGGTATAGGCTTTATAGAGAAGATAGCATTCGAAGGAAAGGGAGAAGCAGGAACGGTAAAGAATGTCTGTTTGCAGGCTCCTTCCGGTGTGGTGACCCTGCAACTGTGCAGTAACATTCGGGCCTCGTGGCGCTCATGTAGAGCTACTGCTAGTCTGGAGTCGTTTTGGGCCACTCTGGAAGTGCTAGAGCTGAGAGTGGGAATTTCGGTGTGTGTGTGACTCAATTCACTGTCTTAGATTTTCACGAGAGAATATGGTAGAGAAGGGGAAGTGGTGGATAAGGGTATTCCAGGTCGAAGGGCTAGTGTTCCTAAAAATATATAAAAGTGCCGTTTTCCAGAGACCCGTCAGTAATGCAGGGTGCCTAGAGCTTAAGGTTTTTGAACTATCCAATAAGAGATAAGGCTGCTTTCAATGACGTGATGTAGTAAAATCATGAAAGCCTTCAAAGGCTCTATTAAGGATTTTGGACGTTTTTCCATTTTACTTTGGGAGCCATTGAAAGTTTCCTTAAAGCCGTTGAAAGTTTCCTTTCTCTTGAGGGAGAAACTCAAAAAAAAAAAAAAAATGGGGAGAAACTCAGCCCTGAACTATATAGTGTGTGTCTTTGAGATTGCCCCTTGTCCCCCATACCTACTGTCTATCTGTCTATCATTTATCTAGCTCTCTGAGAGAGATCACAAGCGGGGGGGCAGGGGGTGGGCAGAGGGAGAAGCAGACTCGCCACCGAGCAGGGAGCCCGATGCGGGACGCGATCCCAGGACCCTGGGATCATGACCTGAGCTGAAGGCAGACGCTCAACTGACTGAGCCACCCAGGCGCCCTTTTTTTTTTTTAAATTTAAATTCAGTTATCCCCTGTACCTTCTTAAAACATTTCCTAATTAGGCATGAGGGAAGTGTAAGCTATTTTAGTTTCATCTGTGCCTCCCAGTTGAACAGCCCTATGCTCGACTGCATGGATAAATTGGAAAGAAAAAACTTGCAAGTGGCTCTGAGAGGTAAGGGATATTTATATAGTCTCTTAGGAAAGTATCTGTGAAGTGACTAGAATGTTTCATATTTTGTCATCCTGACTTAATTATAAATTTAAAAAAATTTTTATTTGTAAATAATCTCAAATATACAAATAAGTTGCAAAACTAAAAATAGTACAAAGAACTCCTGAAAATCCTTTACCCAGATCACCTTTTGTTAACATTTTGTCCCATTTGCTTGTCATTTGTGCTCTCTATCTGTACATTTTTCTCTTTTGATCTCTAACTTTATTTTTTTTCTAAACTATTTGAGAGTAAGTTACATACCCGATGATTTTTTGTCGCTAAATACTTAGTATATACTTCCTAAGAATAGGGATAGTTTTCCTGACATAATCACAATTTAGGGATCGACTAGCAAGTTTATCAATAATTATTGTACTTTCATCTACCATTCATGTTCCAGTTTGACCATTGACTTTATGTTCTCCAAACTGCTCATGTCCCACAGTCCACTCTGTGATCCAAATATTTGGATGATTGTTAACAGTGGTTTTCCTAGCTTTATATAATTTTTTGAAAAATCTTATCTGAAATTGGATGCTTATCTCTCCTGAGGTGATTCGGGATGTCATAAATGTGCACATGGAAGAACTCAGTAGTCATTGGCAAGAAGAGCAGGAAAGAGCAGAGGAGGATGCTGAAAAGTATGTCATGGTGTTTACCGGTGAAAATACTCTCTTTCTAATCTGTTACATTATTATTATTTAACTAAATTTTAGCGTTTCCAAGACCATTAATAATAGCACACCGTAATTCATTAAAAGGCTTAAATTGTTCCATGTTGTCATTGCTCAAGATTATTATACCAGAGTTTTTCTGTTGACATTGCTCTTTGACAATTTTGGAGAGGCAAATACGTTAGTGAAATAGTAAAGAGGTAAAACATACAAGAGCTATATTTCTTTGTCCTCTCATAGAATATAAGTTTATACCTATTTATATCGACTCTGTCATTGTTCTGATATAGAATATTCAACTTTAAGCTAGTTTGTGTGTTTGGTGGAGACTCGTGGTTAAAACTAACTCTTCTGTGTTTCAGGAATGAAGAAAGGCGATCAGTTTCAGTAGATTCACGGCAGTCTGGTGGAAGTTATTTGGATGCTGAGTATTCACGACATAGAAAGGATCGGAGTAGGAGCCCACATAAACGAAAAAGAAATAAAGATAAGGATAAAAACTGGGACTCGAGAAGAAGGAAAGACAGGTAAGTCACACTGCATCATCTGATGTTGAATTGTTTACTCTTGAAAAGTAAATAGATCTTCTGTTGTAGACAACGTTGAGAAAATGGATTGTAAGAGTAAATTACAGCAAGGAGAGTAAGTTTTTGATGAGAATTCTTATCATTTGGTTTCAGTTCAAGTAACCATAGCTCTGGTGGCATAGTTCTCTATATGCCTGAATTGATATGGGTTTCCCTCTTTTACTCCTTGTTTCCTAGCCAGGAAATAAGGAAGTAATGTCTAGGTAGGAAGTTAACTCTGTTAACGAGGTGTTTGCCTACATCTCTTTTTTCTGCTCCTTCCTCCCTCCTTTTTCTTGTCATTTCTTTCTCCTGCTCATTCCTGAGTTAAAGGGTCTGTAGGGTGAGAGAGACATCCAAAGTTTACTGTCAAGTCAGTTTTGCCCTTGTTAACATCGCTGATAGAATTTTGACAGCTGGAGGGGCGCCTGGGTGGCTCAGTCGTTAGGCATCTGCCTTTGGCTCAGGTCATGATTCTAGGGTCCTGGGATCGAGCCCCCCATCGGGCTCCCTGCTCCGTGGGAAGCCTGCTTCTCCCTCTCCCACTCTCCCCCTGCTTGTGTTCCTTCTCTTGCTGTGTCTCTCTCTGTCAAATAAATAAAATCTTTAAAGGAAAAAAAGAGAATTTTGACAGCTGGAAAGATATGAACTAATACTAAAATAATAAATTTAAATCAGTTGTGATCTATTCCAGTAGTCCAGCTGCTTACGGGGCATCTGTCTGGATCTCAATGTTAGGTCTCTAACTGAACTGTTTTTCATACCCTCCCTCTTTCCCCAGCATTCCTATTCTGGTTAATGGGATGACCATCTTCTGTCCACCTAAGTCAGAAATCATGGAGTTATTTTAGTTGCTCCTTTTTTATTCCTACCATCTGATTAGTTCCTAATTGCTATCAGTTGTACTTGAAGATACCTTTACATGCACCTCCTCATCTATCCTTACTGCTGTCCACCTGGGAAATGATAGTTTTCCTAATTGTTCTAATCACCTGTAAGCTTGTCCCATATGGAGTCATCTCTACTTTACTGCCTGAGTGAATTTTCACTCTTAAAATTCTTCAGGGGCAAAATCCACATTGTTGAGAATGGTTCCCAAGACTTCCAGGATCCGGGCTCTTGGCTACCCATCCTTATATTTTGCCACTACCCCATGAAATACTGAATTATGCTTTAGCTAGCCTAATTACTTACAGTTCCTCATCTATACTGTGCCACATTTATGCCTTTCTGTGTCAGGTTGTGCTGCCTAATTTTTATTTTTTTAAAGCCTGCTTGGTCTTTAAAGACCCAGTTAAGTCATTTCCATGAAACTTCTTTTCACTCATTGAGGCAGATCTGACCTTTCCAGTTTTGTCAGCACTCTGCCTACCATGTATTTTTTATTGAACTTAAGTTAT
This sequence comes from Callorhinus ursinus, assembly GCF_003265705.2. NCBI lineage: Eukaryota > Metazoa > Chordata > Mammalia > Carnivora > Otariidae > Callorhinus > Callorhinus ursinus. The sequence goes on from NW_027397088.1 coordinate 8,323,955, forward strand.
TACTCTCCCTCCTAGACTGAGCTCCTTGAAGGCAAGTCCAGTGCACAGTATTTGTCTAGTAACAGCTTCTCAAATGATATCTTGTCCTTCTCCGGGCCACTGGTGATCAGGAATTAGTAATGCTTTTTGGTTTAATAATTTTGCTCATCTTACTATCATTTAGTTCGTTAGGTTTAAAGCTAGTGATGATTTAGTCCTCTTATAAAAATGAAATATTTGCTTTGTAATCCCTTTTGATTCATGTAATGAATGATATTTTGTAATAATTATACACAAATTGTCAGAATTATTATGCTTTTACTTCTTTCTGGTTTGTTAATGTTTCTTCCATTTTAGTAATTTTTGGCATCTCTGATCAATTTTTATTGACTTAAATACGTTAGACAACCTCAAATGTAAACATGAAATAATTTGAGTTTAAATAGTATTAATAGGAAATACTTCTCAAAAGTGCAGGGCTGATCTTTGATATCCACGCCTGAAGTGGAATGAATTGTGTGGAGTTGATAGGAACCAGCATAAGGATATCAGACAATTTCTGAATTCTGTCTGTGACTTTAATATTTTATTTGGAATGAATTCTCTGGTCCTCATGTATATATATTCAAAGTTAATTTTAAAGCAGAACTCTAAAGTGCAATTTTTAAAAAAATCTCATTTTGCTTATCCCCTTGTCAATTTTGTCCTTTAGTTTTAATGATTCATTTTCCATATTTACTCTTAAAAAAATTACTATTTGGGGCTTCCGGCTGTCTTAGTTGGTAGAACATGTGACTCTTGATCTCGGGGTCATGATTTCAAGCTTCACATTGAATGTAGAGCTTGCTTAATTAAAAACAAGTACTGAAACAGTTCTGAATGCATGCTTTAACTTGTTCTGAAGTACAGTACTGGTGAATTACTATTTTAAAGTTCTGATATTAAAATGTCCATCATTTGTAATAGTTTTTTTTTTCACTTCTATCATTTCAGGGATGGGGAAAGACATCATAGTCATAAAAGGAGAAAGCAAAAAATATAAATGAGGTATTTGTGCATGTATTAATTATACTTATGCCATGATAACCAGTATGACAACATTTTAATTACAATTGCTTTGAGTAGGAGAATGTTTGTATGACTTGTTTAGTGCTCAGATCATTAATTTTCAGTATTTATGTTTCAAACCATGAGTACACTTTTATGTCCTATAAGTTTGTTTTACTTATATTTTAATAGATGATTGCTTCCTATTACAGATTTTGTTTCATTCTTTGTGATAATTTATGTATCAGAAAATTCTTTAATTAAAGTCAGTACTTAAACTATATAAATAATAAATGAATACATTCTCATTTAAAAAAATTAAACCTTATAGCTAAGGTTAACGTCCCCTTGGAACACAACCTATAATCCCTGTGGCCTCACTAACTCAGTAACTACGACTTATCACTACACTAGTGAAATGTAATAGGGAAAAACAACCTAAATATCTGTCAGAAGGGGAATGGCCTGGTTAAATAAAATATGGTATAGTCATGTAATAGATTATTATATTGGATTTAAAAGAAATAAACTTTTTATTAACATGGATAGATCTCAGAAACATAATGCTAAGTGAAAATAGCAAACTGCAGAAAGATATATACAAGTTATATTTATGTACAATATAATACTGTACATTTTCTGTGACCATATATGTATGTAAATATATTTTTAAAGGTTCAGAAGGACCCATACCAAACCCACAACAGTAGTTATTTGGGGGAGGAGGTATAGATGGGAGAGATGAGGAATGAAAACCAGGATTGAGAGGGTGGTCAAAGAAAACTTTTGTTTTATCTACAATGCATTAATTTTTTAAAGGTATTCATCTTTCACTTGTTAATTAAAAATAGATTTTAATTAAAATTAATAAATATACTGTCATTTTCTTTTATGTAAATCATCTTTATTGAGGTACTGTTTATATAAAATAAAATGCACCCATATTAAGTATACATTTCATTTAATTTTGACAAACTTACACCCCAGCCAATGAAGTCATCACCTTGATCAATATAGAGAACATTCCTATCACCCCCAAAAATTCTCATATGCCCCTTTTACCAGTTTCTTTAGGCAACCACAGATCTGGTTTTTGTTGCTGTTGATTAGATGTATCTTTTTTAGAATTCATATAAGCGGAATACTGTAATATGTACCTTCTTCCACTCCACGTATTTTTGAGATTGACCCATGTTTTGTGTGTCAGTTGTCTGTCTCTTCCTTTTCGTTTGTAGTATATTCTGATGTATGATAGGTCCCTCAGGTGAAACTTGGCCATTAAATGTTAATCATTTCCTGTCTAATAGCAATATCTTGAATCTTAGGAACTTAGGGTAAAGATTCCAAGGTGGGTTCCAAATAGAAATGAAACTAATTATTTCAGTAAGTAACTGACCGTGACAGAAAGGTTGACTGGATTTAGATCAGATTGACTCTTAGGCTTTAGGTATAAAAAACAGCTCTCAGATTTATAAGTTGGAAATCAACCGTTCACTTGCTAATATGAAGTCTTATTACTGCTGTTGTACTTAATTTCTAAATATATAAAATGCAGATTTAAAAATCTTAAGGACTTTGGCGTTACCACAATGGTGAACCATGTGTCATTGCTGCTTTTGTAGGTCAAAACCATTTGAACTAATCAACCATTTTATATGTTGTAACTTAATTTATTATTTTGTTTTTCAATGTGATTTCAATGATTTTGCTGAGTGGAAGAAACTAAAGAGTGAGATTGAAAGGCATACTTGGATTTTTAGTAGAAGAGAGAAAGAAGTGCGTTGGTGGGCCTGAGGAAGAATAGGGCAGATGGAGAAAGATCATCTAACCAGAGCGCGTGCTTCAGTGGTACACGTGCTGGAGCTAGCAAGGGTACAGAGAAGATGGGCATGGCCCCCGCGCAAGGATGAGACCTGAAATGTAACCAGAGTTCTTTATAGATTTTTAAGTATAAGACCAACTACTGCAAACTATTCCATAAAATGTAGATTTCGATGATAAGAGGCTTTGTTTGATCTTTGCACATATTAATTTTCCATGCTTATCTATATGTGTTTCAGACTCCTTCACTGGATTGTGAGCTCTTTGAGAGAAGGTTTTATATCTTTAGCTCTGTAACCCCTAGCTCTGTAATGCCTAGCACAATAGTTACCAGTTTATCGTTTTAAATTTTGGCAAAAGCATTTGCAAGCCCCTGTCACTTAACATCTAATTTTTTGATTCATAAAATACTGATATTAATAAGTACTATAACTGCTATCCGTCTTACCCCTTACCAAGTCCTATCTCAGATGGTACCTTCTTGCCTACATTTATGATGTACTGGCCATAAACAATTTGCTCTGTTGAACTCTTTTAAAAGCACTAAGGATAGTTAATGTTTATTGAGTATTTACTGTGTAGCGGACTGAGCTTTTTTTAAATATATATATAAAGTATACATAACAAGATTTACCAGTTAGCTGTTTTTTTTTTTTAAAGATTTTATTTATTCATTTGACAGAGAGAGACACAGCAAGAGAGGGAACACAAGCAGGGGGAGTGGGAGAGGAAGAAGCAGGCCTCGCACCGAGCAGGGAGCCTGATGCGGGGCTCGATCCCAGGACCCTGGGATCACGACCCGAGCCAAAGGCAGACACTTTACGACTGAGCCACCCAGGCGCCCCCAGTTAGCTGTTTTTGAGTGCATAGTTCAGTGGCATTAATAATCACACTGTTGTACAGCCGTCACCACTATACCTTTCCAGAATGTTTTCATCATCCCAAACTGAATCTCTCTCTACCCATTATATAGCAGCTCTTCATTTACCCCTTCCCCCAGCCCTTGGTAACCACCACTCTACTTTCTGTCTCTATGAATTTGACTATTCTAGGGACCGCATATAAGTGCAATCATAGAATATTTGTGTGTGTATGTGTGTGTCTGGCTTATTTTACTTAGTGTTTTCAAGATTCATCCATGTTGTAGCATGTATCACAAATTCATTTCTTTTAAGGCTGTGTGTATATTCCATATTTGTTTGTCCATTCATCTGTTGGGCATACACAACTTTTGCTATTGTGAATAACACTACTGTGAACATGGCTGTACAGAAATCTGTTTGAGTCCCTGTTTCCGTTTCTTGTGGATGTATACCTAGAATTGGAATCACTCGGTCGTAAGTTAACTCTAGGTTTCGTTTTTTGAGAAACCTCCAAACTGTTTTCCACAGGTCTATACATTTTACATTCCCACCAGCAATGCAGCAGGGATCCAGAGTTCTCTCTTCTCCGTTTTTGGCAACATTTGGTATTTTCTTGTGTTTTTTTGTGTTTTTGGTAATAGCCATTCTAATGCGTGTGAAGTGGTATCTCTGTGGTTTTGATGAGCTCTTTGTATTAAACATATTTAGTTCTTAGGAAACACTCTGAGGTGTAAAGACTAGTATTTTCACCATTTTAGAAATGACGAAAATGAGGTTCAAGGAACTAAATAACCTGCTCTAGTTCTCAAAGAGAGTGGTGGTCCGGAGGCCCAGTCTAGGCAGTCTTGCCCCAGGGTTCATGCTCTTTGAGTACGTCCCTCTTATATTATAATAACTTACGTATTGCTTATGTCTCCACAACTAGGTTTTAAAATTTTTTGAAAGTAAAATTTGTGTGATTATCTTTGAATCCCCAAAGTGCTTAGTTTGATTCCTTGAATGATATAGGTGATAAATATCTGTGGATAAGAAAATTTAGGCATAGAAATACTTAAAATTATTTTCCCAATGTCATACAAGCAATGCAACAAAGATTGTAATTAGAGCCCCTGCTCTTAACCGGTATACAGACTCTTTTTTTACTTTTTTAAAGATTTTATTATTTATTCTTAAGTAATCTCTACACCCATCGTGGGGCTCATACTCACAACCCTGAGATCAAGGGTTGCACGTTCCACCGACTGAGCCAGCCAGGCACCCCTATACAAACTTTTATTAACTGTGGACAGTTGAATGGACTTATATCATGGTAGTGTCTGCCATTTCATAACAATCTCTGCATATCCACCAAGTTCTCTGCACTCCCTTATAAAATCTGAAAAAATGAACATTTTATCATCCACCATTTTGTAAATTCAAACTGATTCATAAACTTGCTTTGTATCTCGATACCTATTAATTATGTACCAAAGTTCATTGCAGTGATCAACTTTACATTTCACATGAAGACATAAAAATCAAAATCTCACAGTACCTCCTAAAATTAAGAATGCTTGACAGGTTTTTTTTGTTTTTTTTTTTTTTAAGATTTTACTTAATTTGTCAGAGAGAGAGAGTGAGACCAGAAGCAGGGGGAGCAGCAGAGGGAGAAGCAGGCTCCATCCCAGGACCCTGGGATCATAACCCCAGCCGAAGGCAGACGCTTACCCGACTGAGCCACCCAGGCGCCCCAAGAATGCTTGACAGTTAAATGCCAGATTGTTGGAGGAGGAATCTTAGCCAACATAAGGAAGTCGGAAGCAGCTGAGGAAAAATTCAGACCTGCTCTGTCCTCCTGCCTCCCATCTCCTGCGTTTGAAGAGGATGTGGGTGCGGTTTTTTAATCTGCCATAGGAGAACTGTGCTTACGCTGAAGTTTAAGAGAGAGGCAGTTGTAAGCAAAGAGAAATTAAGGAAACTTCTTAAATATTTAGACTGGCCTTGGTCGCTTTAATTTACATGTTTTCAAGGTGGTTGCTGTGCAGAGCCCAGGGTACTGATTACATTCAATAGGAAACTAAACTTGTCACTCAGATTTAGTTAGATCGGTCATCTCCAAGTCTTTGTCACTTTTGAGTAGGGCTGATTGGATAATCTCAAGCCTTTTAGTGAAAATTAGTTGTCAAATGGTAAATTATACATAAAATGTTTTAAATTGGCTTTGAAAAATATTTTTGAATCAACTATATATTACGTCGCACAGAAGTAATTAATATTATAAAAGTGTATGTAGGGTCTTTCTCCCTGTCTTTGAGGATACTTTCTTTTTATGTTTACCGAGTTTATAAAGGTCCAAGAGTTTTGGTGTGAAGCTTTGTTACATTGAGTATGAAAAAAAATCTACTGGTAGTTCTTGAGTATGTTTATGAGGATCATTTCTTTTTACGTAGCTTGCTTTTGAGTTGTTATAATTGAGCCAGCAGGTGTGTTAATTATTAAACTAAATCTCACTTCATTACATTTGTGGTTGTGCTTCCTACTCTGGTCACAGATTTGGGAGTTTGGTGTAATGGAAAGTCTTCACAGCTTTTGGATATTTGGATTGCCACCGGTAATTTCTGTTGCTCCTTTTCAGGAAGGAAAAAATTAAGATTTGTCAGGCTCAAGGCTGCAAGTTGGATTCATCTTTACTGAGCAAAGTAAAAAACCATCCAAAAACCCGGTGTGGTCACCTAAGAGAAAGGATGCTGCCATAAAATAGAATATAAACTTCCAAGCTTACTTTTAGTCCTTTGGTTTAGTAATAAAAGGCAGGAGGCCCTTCCCAGTTTAAAAGTTGCTAGGTGCCCGGGTGGCACAGATGGTTAAGTGGTTGCCTTCCGCTCAGGTCATGATCTCCAGGTCCTGGGATCCAGCGCCGTGTCAGGCTCCCAGCTCACTGGGGAGCCTGCTTCTCCCTCCCCCTCTGCCTCTCCCTTTGCTTGTGCTCTCTGTCTTTCTTTGTCAAATGAATAAATCTTAAAAAAAAAAAAAAGAATAAAACGTTGCTATACACAGCACCTGGACAATGTTAAATTAAGGAAGACTGCAGGCTCCAGAGAGTCCTGCCTTCTGAGGATCATACCTTGTGGCACCAATTAAGGGATTTGGGGTTGGGTTGCTTGAGTACCGTGTTTATGAGGCTACTTTCCCATAATCATGGAACTTTGGTAACCCGTGTTGTTCCTCCAGCTCCAAGCCACGATTCCTCTTCTAGAATGAGAAAGCTAATGAAGGGGAGCTTTCAGGAATCCAGAGAGATGAAGCATGAGCCTGGGCTTTATTTGCTCTTGCTAACACTATTTAATACAAGTGAAACACTTGTAAGTAACAAATTCTTCACATAATGGAAGGAATAGCCTTGATCAGAGGGAGCAGTGGGATGAGTGAGATGGATACAAACAGGTCTGCCTCTTCACTGTGACCCGGGGCAAATCCATCTTTCCATGCCTCCTATTCCTCATCTGTAGATTCAGAGTAACTGTGCTCTCAAGGGTCGCGCTGAGGTTGAGAGAGAACGAATGTGTCTGGCTCACATAGAGTCTGATCAATGGCAAGTGTAAATACCTGCCATTATTATTTGTAGCACACTTGTGAATATTTTCTTTCTGCTCTGCCTCCTATTTTGGCTTTGCTTAGGGACCAACCCAGATACCTGTCTCATGCCCTCAGAGAATTCTGTCCTACTATAATATTAGCACACATGCTACACATCCTTGAAGACTCCATAGAGAAGTGTATTTAGGCAAGTGCTTCACATTACCTACCTCCGGGGCACATGAATGGCTGACCAGCATAAAAATACTGAAATACCTCTCAGCTGCTTGGTAAATAACTTGCTGTCCCAAGTCCCACCTCTCATCTCCCCTTCCTTGTTATGGAAATTCTTGACCGTTTCCTAGGCACCACCCTGATCCAGCAAATAAAGGGCTGATGTGTAGCACAGCTGGAGGCCTCGGAGTACCCTGCTCCAGAGCTAAGGCTGGTTGGTGGCTGTTCTGATTACTTGGTGACTATGCCATCAGCCTCTCTCCCAAACAGTGATACCATTGTTAACCTGGGATGTATTATTCCATTTCTCACTTTGCCCTATATAGTGGGCTCTGTGTGCAGGTTGCTATATTTTGGGAATACTGATCATGGACATGGTTACACACACTTGAATCAGCCACAGCTTCCTGTAGACTACAGTAGTGCAAGTGTGGAAGGAGGAATCAGAAGTATATTGTTGTAAGGGTCTCACACTATACATGTATAATATTTGAATACAGATTATGGTAAGTGAATATATATAATAAACCCTAGAGAAGCCACTAAATAAATAAAACAGGAATAGCTAATAAGCCATAGTAGAGAGGAAACAATCATTAAAAACAATCCAAAAGAAGATTGGAGGAAAAAGAGAAGGAAAGAACAGATAAGATAAAAAAACAAATAGCAAGAAGGTAGAGTTAAACCCACCCATCTTGACCTTATTAAACATTAAATGTAAATGTTCTAGGCACTCAAAAGGCAGAGGTGGTCAAATTGGATAAAAAGGCAAGACCTAGGTGTATGTTGTCTATAAGAAACCCATTTTAAATATGAGGGTACACAAATAGGTTAAAAATAAAAAGATGAGGAAAATGTGTCATGCTAACACTAAACAAAAGGAAGCTATTTTACAATCAACGTAGACTTCAGAACAATGAATGTTACCAGAGATAAAGAGGAACATTTTAAAATGTCAGAGAACTCAGTTCATCAAGAGGACATAATCCTAAATACATGTGCACCGCATAAGAGAGGTTCAAAATACGTACAACAAAGATAGGACTGAAGGGAGAACCAGGCATGTTCACAATTACAGTGATTTCAACGCTTGTTCCTTAGCAGATCATAGCGTGAGCAGGAAGCACATCAGGAAAGAGAGGAGTTGCACAACTGACATTTATAGAGCACTCCGCCTGGACAGCCAGCAGAATATTCTTTTCATACTGGTGATAGTGACCCAGATCATATTCTGGGCCATAAAACAACGCTCAATGCGTCGGAGAGGATTGAAATCGCACAAAGTATTACTCTGACCACAACAGAATTAAACTAGAAATCAAAAGATATCTGAAGAATCCTCAGATATTTAGAAATCAAACAGCCTACTTTTAAATAATTCATGGGCGGCAAATTAGGAAGTATTTTAAACTGAATCAGAACAAAAACAGCATATCAAAATTTGTGGGATGTAGCTAATGCAGTGCCTAGAAGGACATTTATGATATTAAATGCTTGACTAAGAAAAGATGAAAGTGTTACATTAATGATCTAAACTGCCACCCTGAAACAGTATAAAGATCAAATTAAGCAGAAGGAAGGAAACAAAGAGCAGAAATCAATGAAATAGAAAACTGAGAAACAATAGAAAAGGTAAATAGAACCAAAAGCAGATTTTAAAAAGACGTCAAGAGGCATCTGGGTGGCACAGTCAGTTAAACTACCGACTCTTGGTTTCGACTCAGGTCATGATTTCAGGATCCTGGGATAAAGCCCTGCATCAGGCTCCACGCTTACTGTGAAAGTCTGCTAAAGTTTCTCTCTCGTTCTCTCTCTGCCCCTTTCCCCTGTGCTCTCTCTCAAATAAATAAATAAATCTTAAAAAAAAATTTTAAAATGATGAATAAAATTGACAAGCCTCTAGGCAGATGACTCTAACCAGACTCCAGCCAGGAGGAAAAAGGAAAAAGGAAAGAGAAAAAAAAAAAAGGAGACAAATTATTGATTGTTTATGTTCACTCTTCATAGAGTGAACATAAAAAAAAAAGAGTGAACATGGAAAAGTTGCTATAGATTCTAGAGACTTTAAAATGATGAAAGGGGAGTGTTATATTATTATGCCAATAAATCCAACAACTTAGATGAAGTAGATAAGTTCCTTGAAATACGCAAATTACCTAGACCTACTCAAGAAGAAACAATTGGAAATATTCATATCCAATAAATATATTGAATTCAGTTAGAAACTTTCCCACAAAGAAACCCAGTCCCAAATGGCTTCACTGGTAAATTCTACCAAATGTCTAGGGAGGAATAATACCAATTCTTTACAAACCCACATAATAGAAGAGGGAGGAAACTCCCAGCCGTCCTCTTGATACCAAAACCAAAGATACTATAAGTAAACTTTTCGACCAACAGAGCTCATGAACATAGACACCTTAACAAAAATTTGGCCGTGTTTTGCAAACAAATCCATTAAAAACAAACAAACCCCACCTTATGATCAAGTAAGTTTTATTTCAGGAATTTAAGGACGATATAACATTGAACATCAAGGTAATTCACCATATTGACAAAGAAGAAAAATCCTATGATCCTCCACGGATGCAGGAAAAGCGTACGATAAAATTCAATACCTGTTTGTGGTTTAAAAAACAAAACAAAACAGTCTCAGCAAACTAGAAATGGAGGGAAACCTCCTCAACCTGGTAAGGGACATCTACAAAAAACCTGGAGTTAAGCTCGTAACTTAATGGTGAAGGAATGAATAATTTCTTCCGATTGGGAGCAAGGCAAAGATGTCTGCTCTGCCACTTCTGTTCAACATTGTACCAAGGTCCTCACAGGCACAATAATGCAATAAAAAGAAAGAAAATGTACAGATTGGAAAGGGTGAAGTAATACTGTCTTTATTCATAGATGACAATCATCTATCTAGAAAATCCTAAGGAATTTACAAAAAAACAACTAGAACTAATACATTTAGCAAAGCTATATAGTCAATATACAGAAATCTTACAATTTTTATATGCTAGTAATGAAAATTGGAAATAGCATCAAAAAGCATAAAATACATTAGGGGTAAATTGAACAAAACATGTGCAAGACCTGTACACTGAACACTATAAATCTTGCTGAGAGAAATTAAAGAAGATTTTAATAAGAGAGATGTCATGCCCCCCAATCAGAACACTCTGTTTTTAAGGTACCAATTCTCATTAGATTGAACAACAGAGTCTATGCAATTGCAATAAATGCCCAGCAGGCCTCTTTTAAAAAAGGCATAATATATTTTTTATTACAAAATATACATAACATTTACCATTTTAACCATTTTTAAATGTACAGGTTAGTGGCATTAAGTACATTCACATTGCTGTGCAACCATCACCACCATCTGTCTCTAGAATTTTTCATCTCCCCAAACCAAAATTCTTGTACCCATTAAACAATTCCCCATTTCCCCTCCCCCAGCCCCTGGCAACCACCATTTCACTTTCTGTTTTTATGAATTTGGCTACTCTAGGAACCTTGTTTAAGTGGAATCATGCAATATTTGTCTTTTTGTGTTTGGCTTATTGCACTTAGCATAATGTCCTGAAGGTTCGTCCATGTTGTAGCCTGTGTCAGACTAGCTGGCCTGCTTTCTTTGTTTCTTTGTACCTTACCTTTCCCTCCCTCCCCCTTCCTCCCTTCCTCCCTCCCTCCTTTCCTTCCTTCCTTCCTTCCTCCCTCCCTTCCTTCCTTTCTTCCTTCCCTCCTTCCTTTCCCTACCCCCTTGCTTCCTTCCTTCCATTCTTTCATTGGCAGACTGATTTAAAAATGATGTTGGAAATGCAGTGGATTTGAAGGAACCAGAACATTTTAGGAGGAAAAAGAACAAAGTTGGAAGACTTATACTACCTGATTTCAGGATTTATTATGAAGTTATAGTAACCAAGACAGAGTGGTATTGCCATAAGGATAGACATGTAGATGAGTAGAACAGAAGAGTAAATCCAGAAATAGATGCACAGATGTGTGATCAAGTTGATTTTTGACAAGCTGCTGAGGTAATCCAATGAGGAAAGGATAGTACTTTCAACAGAATATGCTGGAACAGCATGATATCCATAGGAAATACAAGGAAACTCAAGTTTTACCTTACCTCATATACCAACATCAACCTGAAGTGAATCGTAAACTTACATGTAAAAGCTAAAGTATAAAATTTCTAAAAGAACATAGCAGAAGCTGTTTGTGACCTTGGGTTAGGCAAAGATTTCTTAAATAGGACACACACAAGAGAAAGCCACTGAGTTGGATTTCATCAAATTGAACTTTTGCTCTTTTCAAGACACTGTTAAGGCAAGCCATAGAATGGGAGTAAGTATTCACAAAAGCATATTAGCAGACAAAGGTCATATCTAGAATACATAACTCTTAAAACAACCTCCCAAGTATGGACAAAAGATTTGAGTAGACACTCAACAAAGGAAGATATATGGATGGTAAATAAGCACATAAGAAGATACTCAACAGCATTACTAAGGGAAATGCAAACTAAAAACCACAACGAAAAACCACACCCCCCAAAAAAAATTTAAAGGAAAAAAAAACAACCCACACACCCCAGAACGGCTGAAATTAAAAGACTGATACTACCAAGTGTCAGTGAGAATGCAGAACAACCAGAATTCTTGTTTATTGCTGGCAGGACTGTATGATTGTACAATCACTTTAGAAAACTTCCAGAGCGTGAGTTTTTCTTTTTTAAAGTTAAATATACCATACAATCTGGCAGTTTTTCTCCTAGACTATTCCTAGATTGCCTCTGTGTTGCCAAAGGTAAAAGGAAACATGTCCACACTCTGACCTGTACACAAATATTCAAGCGGCTTTATTCGCAGTACTCCAAAGCGGGGACAACTGAAATGTCCATCAACTGGTGAATGGATAGACAAAGTATCTATCCATTCAGTGGAATACCATTCAGCCATAAAAAGGAATGAACTATTGGTCCAGCAATGGACGAATCCCAAAAGCTTGTTAAGAAGCCACACATAAAAGAGTGTATACTGTAGGATTCCACTTACATACAGTTCTAGAAGACGTAAAACCTAGTGACAAATCCGTGGTTGGTAGGGGTTGAGGGTGGGGAGACACGGCTGTAAATTAGCACAAAGAAGCGTTTTAGAATGATGGAAATGTTCTATGTCACCATTGTGTTGGTTTTAAGACTGAATACATTTGTTAAAACTTACCAAGTCATACACCTAACATTGGTGAGTTTTATTGTATTAAAATACTCAGTAATGAAAAAAAAAAAAAGGAAAGAAAGAATATGATGGCTTCTCCCCTCCAGGAACTCCCAGTCTATGTAGGGAGTCAAGATAGTCTGGGAAAAAAACTTAAGGCAATGAATGATTAGGAGTCAGCTATAGTTCAATTAAACATGTTATATCACACCTGGGGTTGGTAGTTGTAACCCCATGCCCTGAGCTGGTGAGCAGTAATGCTCAGCCATGCCGTGGGAATGAGGGAAGCCAGTCCAGCTTCCTTGGAAGAAGGAATTTAAAACTGAGGCTTTCTTCGTAACAAGTGAGCGTGGGCCTTCCCATCTTACTTTTATCAATCTGGAAGGACTCTGGATTCTTCCCTATGTAAGGCAGCTTGAAGCAACTGTACTTTAACTGGAGTACACATAGTGTGTCCCGCCCAGTCCTGGGAATTTGAAAGAAACAGACTTTAGGGCGATCATTGGGGGAATAAAAAACAACACTTGAGAAGTACCAGAAGGTTGATAGTAAAGGTGAATACATAGACTGCATACAGAAAAGTTTGTTATTCCATATGCAGAGTATTTGTGGGCATATCCCTGTGGGTTTTGAGTAGCAGACTACTGGAGACGAAGTGTCAAACCTAGTGGTTCTGATAATAACCCCAAAGAAGCAGAAAGAAAAGAACTCAGACCACAAAGGGAAAGGGATCAAATATGAGATGGATGCTGAGTCCTGAAGAGATGAAAGAATTTTCTCTCTGTTACAGAAGATCTATGTGGACAACCCACTTGAAAAACAACAGCAACCCCACCTCCCAAAAAATAATGCTACAGTTTTAAAGAGTTTGATTTCTTTAGAGAAAAAGTAGAATTTGGAGCAGAGGCAAAATTGATAGCTTTGTTGAATTATGGTTTTATCAAGAATAGATACATTTCCCATAATTTTTTGCCAAGTTAGAGTGTGACTGTATACACAGGGCAAGTTATTCCATGAGATTCATGAAAAAAAGGTTCTGCACCTTTAGAGAGTTCATTTTATGAGAGGTGATCATTGAAGACGATATTTAGGGAGGGGGGCCGACTGTTGGGGAGGCCGTGCACATGGGGTCGGGGATGTATGGGAGCTCTGTAACCTTCGCTCAGTTTAGCTGTGAGCCAAAAGCGTTCTAAAAAATAAAGTCTATTTTTTAAAAAAAAGATTATTTATAAATGTGGCTTTGTTTGACAAGGTTAGAATCAAGATCTGGAATTTTCAAAAAATTCTAGGAAGTCAGAGTTTTCTGAGTAATATGCGACCCTGAAAGGGGCAGTGTGCCACATTTTCCTGTCTCCAGGCTGGCTTCTTTTAAATGGAAGCACATTCAAAGGCAAAATGAAGAGGCAAGTCTAGATTTCAGAGCATCGGGCTTTCTGAAGTAGGAAAAGCTGGTGAGTTGGATTCTCTGACGAAGGCAATAGCTGCTCCCAGCACCACTCCCCCCACCCCCATTCTCATCCTTCCTTACCTGTCTCATCTGGCATTGTCAGTGTAGGGCCTGTGGGGGTTGAGCAGCACCAGGTATCATCCGGGTGCCTGAGGGAATGGATGGAGGGACGGGGGCACAGGTGAGCGGACAGCAGCTGATGCCCTCTCAGCAGGCAGGACAGACAAGCCCCCAGATTTGGCATCCCTTAGAGGGGCATGCAGATATTAACCAGAAAGCTGCAATGAACTCTTCAATTCCCTGAAAATTCTCTAGCCGTGGGAACATTCCAGAAACTATTTCAGGAATGTCACTGAGACCTACATCTAAACGGGACGTGGCGGCTGGTACCGTAGCAATGACGGCAACAATGACGGCACTGATAACCGCTGTCATTTTCTGGACACTTGTACCCTCTGAGTTCAGTGCACTGATGCGCATTATGTCACTTCAGCCCCACAACCCCGTGGGAGGTAGGAGCTACCGCCATTCCCACTGTACAGATGAGGAACCAGACTTAGAGTTCCAGGATCGTGTCAGGACGGCACAGCCGCTACATCTCAGGGAAGCGATCCCAACACAGAAAGTTGTCCGCACTTACTGCTTCGCCCTTGCAGTCATCTGAAAGCCATCCCTTGCTGTGCTCCCGTCCAGGGTCCCTGTAGATGGTGCGTGATCCAAGGGGACCGGACCACCGAGAGGCGCTCAGGAGTAGGGGAAGGACACAGTGCGCCCGGCAGTGGGTGTGGCCTGGGTGTGGCCGATCAGAGGAGTTGTAGGTCTCCAGCCGCCTCCGCCTCCCCCTCCCCCAAATTCCTACCTTCCCAGCATGACCTGCGAGCAAATAAATGTCTCTATCAGAACTGAAGTGTGCCTTAGATTAACACGTTTTTAAATAGTATGTGTGGAAGTAGGCTCTTACCATATTCCACTTCTCATACCCTGTCCAAGGCCTTGCTCATGGGGAACTGACCCTTCACTGTGGTCCAGAAGGATGGCAAGTCCGCTGCAGAAGCAAGAACAATTTACAGTCACGACACTAGAATCTGCTAGAATGTAAGCCCCACAAGGGCAGGGGTTTGTTTTATGTGTAAAAAGGTGTATCTCTGGAATCTAAAACATGTAGGAAGCATTCAATAAATACATGTTTAATAATAATTACTAACTCTTCAAAGTACTGGTTCATCTAATATAATACTTGAGCAGGAAGGACAGTTTCTTTTCTTTTTTACCCCCTCTCATTGATGGAAAGGTGTGAGAAAAATCGAGCCTCAGGTAAGTTAAGTGGGTTATCTTGGTTCAAAGAGCTAATTAATTAGGAGTAGAAATGGACTGGGAGCCAGGCCCCAAAGTCTCTACTCTGAGCTCTTCCCTGCCATTATCAGGCTTACTGGAGTGTGTTATTTCTGCCATGGTGGCTTATACTTTCATCTCAGTGATTTCTGGTCTGGGTCTGCCAGCTGCAAGGTTCACAGGAAACCTGCTCATCTCCCCTGGCCAGCTTTGATTACAGTCAACTACAGCGGGCCATGATTGGAGTAACCACCACTGCTGAGTGACAGCCGGGCGTGCTCCCGTCTTTGTGAACAGAATACTGCTGTACGTCACTGATTCTAATATAAATACCTCTTTTCCTTATTTTAACATCCCTGCAACTTGAGCAGGTTTTGCAGTCACTGTTGGTGAGAAAAGATGTTGAGTTTTTCAAGAGGATTTGGGCTTGCTTCTGCCAGCACGAGAGGGGTGCTCCTGACCTGAGGTTCTTTCAGTTTCAACTCTTTGCTTGCAGAGAGCTCAGTGCAGATTGTCGGTGTGGTTTTTCCCCCATTCTTCACCCGGTCCTATGGCTGAGCCTTGCTGTCCTGTTCTGCGGGGAGGACACTCTGGTTGGTGACTCGGCTCTGTGTGGGGGTCACCTATCATTAGACTTCCCTTTTGGGGTACTTTTCTTTCTTAGTACATAAAATAATGGGCCTCCTGTGATTAATAACTTAGACTTGATGACAGATGGACCTTCCCTTTACTGAGTTCTTCCTATTCACAAGGCACTTTGCATATATGTCTCCGGATCCTTGGGGACAGTCTCTGAGACTGAGATTTGATGCAGGAAGTTTGCTGAGAGTGCCCTCCGGATCTGCATCTGTGGGATGGGGAAGGAAACTGGACTTGCCAGAAGGGGAACTTGAACTACAGTGCAGTCAGGACAAAGGCCTTAGCTGCTCCTACAGGGGAGGAGGGCTTCTGGGACTGGGATGACCCTTCAGAGTTGTCTCCAGCTGGGGCAAGGGGGAAGCAGGCCTTTACACTCCCACATCAACCATTCATTGGGCGCAAGCTCCACCACCTACCCAACACCCTGGATGGGCTGTCACCTTGGGTGGGGTCTCCCTTTGACCAAGGGCAGTTGGGGGGGTATCTCAGACAGTGGCTATCATCTGGCTCCATGTGAAGGGGAGCTCTGGATGGCATACCACAGCAAGCACTAGAGTGTGTTACCTTGTTCATGCTTCACCCTGTGGGAGGTGCTGACGATGTCAGCACCCAGGGTGACCATGAGGAAACAGGCTTGGACAGATTGAGTGGCTCCCGTAAGATCCCACAGCCATTTGCAGAAGATTCAAGTCCAGTCCTGGCTCCAAGACCCAGCTCTTAACCCTGGAGCCTGGGGCTGCACTCTTGGCAGCTCAGACTGCATTCTTTGTTTGGTAAGAAAGAAAGAGGGAAATGTGCATGTCCAGCCCAGTACGAATCTTTACCCAGAAATGCAGAAGAACTAGCAAGGACTCCCACCACAGTGATGTAGTAGGGGGCAGCCAGACCAGCTTACTGCTCTATTGTGCCTGCAATCTATGCCTGTTTTCTCTTCTGTCATCATATCCATGGAAGGTGCTGGAGAAAGGAGGCTCAGTCCCCATTTTAGAGGTGAGAACGTTGAGGCCAGGGAAGGTGGTAGTTTGCCCAGAATCATGCAAAGGGGTGACTTGATGACCAAGGCACAGATGTGTCACCTTGTCCCTGCACTTCCCACGTGTATCCCAGTGGAGGCATCTTTTTTTTTTCTCTCCAAAGATTTTTTTTTTCAGTCATCTCTACACCCAATGTGGGGCTTGAACTTACAACCCTGAGATCTAGAGTCCTATGCTCTACCGACTGAGCCAGCCAGGCATTCCCCCCAGTGGAGGCTTCTTAACCTCCACTGGGGGCAATGTTGTGGGTGAGATGTTGTCTCCTTTACCTCTGAGGTGAGTAGGGCAGGTGGCGGTTAGATGAACCCCTTCGTCTCCTCACCTGCTTGCAGAAACAAATGTCACCAGTCTTGAAATTGTTCATGGGAAGCAAAAAAGTAAAGCATTTCAGAAAATTTCTGAGATTTCTAGGGCTTTGTTGGCTTAATTAATCATTAAGAAGGAGCAGTGTATTGGCAGGAAAATAAAGCTTTTCAGTGAATCCACTGCAAGAGCCATAAAAGTCATAACATAAAACTGTCTTAGTTGAAAGCATTCTTTTACTTTATCTAGGAGTTTCACTTCCTCAGCTGCTTTGCAAACCAGCTACTCCAAAAAATCATCTGTGTTATTGCTGGGTAGATAACAGTGGGAGTCATTCCGGTTTGGGGACAAAAAGTCATCCGGAAGAAAAGAAACAGGTTAGCCTTCCCCTTTTATTTGACTCTTCCCTACGCCCAGAGGGAAGACATGTAGCAGTTTTCATTGTGTGTTTCTAGCTGGAAATGTATTGGGCACTTCCTAGGTGACAGGCACAGTGCTGGGCTCTTTAGAGAAGATCCCTGGGGGTGGGGGTGGGGGATTGGCACTCATTCCACCCTCCTAATCGTTTGTTTTCCTGCACTGAAAGCTGTTCTTCTGGGCCGCAGCCAGGGTTGATGGGGAGATGGTGGGCAGCCAGTCAGAGGAGCCTGTGGGCCCTCGGGCAGGCACACAAGAGCGCGGCCTGGGCAGACTCCCAGGCAGGAAGCAGGGCATGTACTCTGCAGGGGTGGTTCTGGGGGAGATTTCGTGGTGTTTTCTGAGCCAGGGGCGTGTCTGGAGCCACAGTGGCAGAAGCTTTCTCATCACCGAACCTCTGGATCTTTGTCACTCAGCAGCTTCTGGACGGCCAGCATCCTGGTTGTGGCAGAGGTGGCCCGTCGAAGCGGGCCAGGTCTCAGGTGTTGTGGGGTTTGTTTCTAGTCCTAGCTTTCCAGCCCTTCCAGTGGTTTCGTAAGCACCTAATCTCTTAATTAAGAACACACTTGTCTGGGACCATTCAGGCTGCGGTAACAGTATCATAGGCTGGCTGGCTTCAATAACAGACAGTTCTGGAGGCTGGGAAGCCCAAGGTCACGGTGCCAGCACATTCAAGTGTCCGGTGAAAGCTTGCTTCCTGGTTCATAGACAGCTGTCTTCTCACATGGGAGAAGGGGCGAGGACTCTCTCCGGGGTCTCTTTTATAAGGGCACGAACCTCATTCATGAGCGCTCCACTCTCACGACCTAATCATCTCCCCAAGGCCCCACCTCCTAACACCGTCACCTTGCGGGTGAGGTTTAAACATATACATGTTGTGGGGGACACAGACGTTCAGTCTACAGCATGCATCTTGTGACTGAGGCCTCCTAGACTTGAAATGTGGCAGCTTCCCTTTCTTGAGCGCTTTCTACTAATGAGGCACTTTGCATCGATGTCTTGGGTGAAGTTCCCCGGGAATTCTTCTACTTAAGAGAGTGAGCAGCGTTTCTTGTGTGGTGTGGAAGCTGATCAGTAGCTGATGCATTTGACTTTTGTAACTACCCCTCTT
Organism: Callorhinus ursinus; assembly: GCF_003265705.2. NCBI lineage: Eukaryota > Metazoa > Chordata > Mammalia > Carnivora > Otariidae > Callorhinus > Callorhinus ursinus. The sequence goes on from NW_027397088.1 coordinate 8,342,956, forward strand.
GGGTAGTTACACAGTTTCACAGCTCACACGACTCAAGTGACTTGCCCAAGGCCACCAGCTTGTCAGTGGGGATGCGGGTTGCAAGCCCAGGGACATTCCCTCCCTACCCTGTCGCCCCATCCCACCCTGCATGGGCTACATTTGTCACCTGGAGGTTTGCTTATCCTGTTTCTGGTACAACATATTTGCAAGGGAGAAATAACAGTAAACCCTTCTTCCAAATGACTTCATTTTACATTGTCATTTGAAAAGAATCTTTCAAGTGTAATTTCTTCTTAGTTTTCTGCTATAAGCTTTTCCACAAATGCACGATATTCGTTTCCTCCTGACTTCAACGAAGTTTCTTATCTTTCCTTTTAACAGAATCATGCTCATTCCCCAAGTCCCACCTAGAAGGCCTCCCTTGGTTACTCCAGCTCCCACTCTTCAGTGTTAAAACAGCACCTCTATCATCTTATTGGTCATTTAGTGGATATTTTCAGGGTTTTTTTTCTAGATGGTTAGTGCTTTGAGAAAAGGAACCATTATATGAATACTGAGCCCAGTAATCCTATTAGCATCATTATCAGGCACCTGTTTGTTCCAAGCACTTTATGTGCATGATTTCTCCTCCTTGTAACAGCACTGCATAGAATTTGTTGCGATCCTGTGATCTTGTCACTTGGAATTGTTAATCTTATTGGAAGGGGCAAATAGGTTTTTGTCATTCAACTCTGTGGGTGCCTCCCTCCCTGCTCACGTCTCCCTCCTCCCCATCCTGCAGACGTCCCCACTCCTGGCTCCTGTGTTTCCCGGCTCTCATTTCTCTACTGTGATTCCAAACATGTGCCCTCAGCACGTATTTTCTGTCTGAATTGTTCTGTGCGTCTCCTTCTGTGACCTGCTTTTTCACTCGGCGTTAGGTGAGGTGCAGCCTCGCTTCTGTGCCGGGCTGTGCTCACTGTCACTGCGGTCTGGGTCCCTCTGTGTGTGCGTCCGTTCTTCCTCTGTCCTTTTCAGGGACGTGGGCGCTCCCGGAGTTTGCTGCTACGCACGACTCTCCTGTGAGCATCCCCCGCTGGTGTCCCGGAACACGCGGAGCGTTTCTCCAGAGCACAGACCTCTGGAATCGCTGGGGCTGCATGACAGAAGATTCGGTTCTGTTGGCTGGCAGGTCAGATGCATTCCCCCCTCCCTCCCTGACCATCCCGAGGGGACAGGAGTCCTGCCCTTGCTTGTGGCCTGAAGGTCTGCGGTCAGGGGCCCCGGGGCCGAGGAGGAGGAGAAAGGGAGGCAGTGAGGACAAGGCTTCCCGCCAGCAGCCCAGGGAGGCGAAGCGGGAGCAGCGAGGCCGGGTGGGGCCCTGGCGCTGGCTCTCAGACCAGCTGGAGCCTGGGGACTCGGGCTGCAGCGCGGCGACATCACGGAATCCACTGTGTTGGTCACCGCTGGGCTGTGGGACACCGACTCCAGCCGAGGACGTGTTTCATTCGGAGGTTCTTTGACCTCGGTTCCTTCACGGACCCGAAGTAAGGAAAGTTGACTGGCTCTGGGGACACTGTCTGGCCCCGGCCGCCACTGAGTCCCACTCTGGCTCCTGTTGCGGGGTCCAAGGTCACCGCCCTCTGGTCCTGAACGTCAGCCCCGGCCACCCTCTGCTGTCTCCTCACTGGCCCGTGTGCAGCCGCACGGCCTTAGACGGTTGCCAGCCCTCAAGCCCATGGTGGGCCCGTGACCGCTTTGCCCTGGGCTGGCTTTGACCTTCCTCGAGGAGGAGCAGTTGCTGCTGGCCCGTCCCCGGCAGGGCCTGGATGGGTGGTGTCAGCACCCGACGGCTGGGGAATGGCCAGACTCGGGGGGCCGGGGGTGCTGTGCGCCGGGGAGCCACATCGGCTGCCCCTGGGCCGCTCTAGCCTTTCCCTTTGTCATCGCTGGTGCGGCAGCGGCAGGATGGCTGCGGGGGTCGTGTGCACCCCTGCCCTGTGGTGAGGGGAGCTCCCCACCCCGGGGTCCCCATCTCCCCCTGCTTCCCTCCTGGATCTGGCGGCCGCGTCAGGACTCTGGGGCGGGGGCGGGCTGTGCCACTGCTCCTCCCGCAGTGCTGCCTTTTCCCCTTCCTGGGCCTGGGCGGCTGCTCCTGTCCTTGCTGCCCGGGTGCGTCCCGCGCCTGCACAGGTGGGGGCTGCGGGGCCTGTCGTCCCAGGGCCACTCCAGGTGCCCGGACAGCAGGAGATGACAGTTCCTTCTGAGAGTCCGCCGCCGCCGCTGTTCCACACACTGTGCTCGCCTCTGCGGGACAGATTCCGAGAAGTGAGCTGGCCGGCCAGGGGGTACACTCACCACACGTTTCATTTTCATGGTACCCCCGTGCCCGTACACACACGTCGTACTGCTACTCAGCATGTGGCAGACTGCGGCTCAGACAAACCAATGACTTTGTCCTGGCTAAAACGTCCCACAGCCGGGCGCCTGGGTGGCTCAGATGGTTAAGCGTCTGCCTTCGGCTCAGGTCGTGATCCCAGGGTCCTGGGATCGAGTCCCGCATCGGGCTCCCTGCTCCTTGGGAGCCTGCTTCTCCCTCTGCTTCTCTCTCTCCCCCGTTCTGTCTCTCAAGAATAAATAAATAAAATCTTGAAAAAAAAAAAAAGAATGGATGCTGGCAAAACTTTAAAAAAATAAAATAAAATAAAATGTCCCACAGCCACTGAGGCATGAAGTGTTGGAGAAGAACAGGGCCGGGCAGGGCGCCGTGGTGAGGACTGTGATGTCGGTAGTGAGATCAGAGTGGCTGGGAAATTCAGCCCTGTGGCGCGCTCGGGAGAAGCCCTAGGATTCTCTCCAATGCCACACGTGCGCCCAGTGGTGACTCTAGGCCCTGGGCCCTTTCCAATGTGATACCTTTTTCGGGTGGGCCCCAGAGGGCCCTAGCAGTCTGCACTAACTACCAGCTTTCAGCTGCACTCCCAAGCACCCTGCTCCCACCCTCCCGCATCTGCCGACCTGCTGCTGAGCTGTGCTTGCTCTCCGCCCCACACAGGCTGCCCGTCGTGTCCTCTGCTGGGCTGCCCTGGCTCTGTGGCATCTCCCTGGTGGGCTCAGGTGACCGTGACCTTTTCCCAGCAGTGAGGTCTTCCCTAGTGTCTGGAGGGGGGACGCTATTGCAGGTAGGGTACAACCATGGCAAACTTCAGGTGTAGCCGCCGTTCCCTCTGATGATGAATGGAGATCTTGAGAAACATCAAAGAAAGGAGTCTGGTTAGCGCTAAGGTCTTTGTAGAGGCCTTCCCTGCTGGCCCGGCTTACCTGCTCTCCATTGGGCCAGCAGCATGATGCCGGGTAGTGGGCGATGGGGCTGGTCATGTGATGCCCCCTGCTGCCATCATTGTGCACTTCTCTTCTGTTGGTCCGAACAGAGTCAAACACAGGTGCATGCATGTGTGACTACATCAGTGTCCCCTGCGTGGCTGTCTCTGCTGGTCCCCGGGGAGGTGCTGAGCATGCCCCCTGAACCGTCCGGGAGGCTGTGTGATGCAGTGACATCCATCCACCGCTCAGGGCTATCTCTTTTCAAGACAATTCTGCCCCTGGCTTTCATCTTCCTGCAGGGCCTGGGGGAGCTACTTGTCTCCCTCCGGGACCTCGACCCCGCTGCCTGGCTGTGCTCCTCCTCCACTGCCCTCTGTGACCTGTCCCACCACACAGCCTTTGTCCTCCACCCCCCTGCAATGGCCTCCTCAGGCAGGGCCATCACCTGCAAGGAGGGGACAGGCCCCGCCCCTCAGGGGATGCAAGCAGAAATGGGGTACACATCTACATATTATCTCTTAATTGATGAGAAAATCAAGGTGAAGAGCCACAATCCTCTGCCTATGTCTCATCATATCCTAGGTCTCTGGGTAGAACCAGAATTCCCTACAAGAGGCTGGAGGTGGGCTGGCCGGCTTAGTTCTGATTCTCCAGTGGGTCATTAGTAAATACTGGATGAATGACCCGTGGTCATTACGTTTTTGTGACCCAGGATGTCAATGCACAGGGAAGCCAGTGCAGCCTTAGGGTCCTGGTCCCCGAACACTGGACCTGTGTGATTTGATGCCGGTTGTCGGCCCAGAAACCTGAACTGGGCTGGCTGTGTCACGATCACACTGGGAGCTAATAACAAATACAGATTTGGGGGCTCTCTCTCTCTCTGAAGAGCTCAATTTTCAGGTCTGAGATAGGACCCAGGAATCTGTATTCCAAGAAAATTTCCCAGATAATTCTGATGTCAGTTGAACTTATAAACTACCTGGATTGAGAGAGCACCAAGAACAAAAGTGGCTAATTAAAGAGGGGTGGTAGGATGTAGGAAGATCATGATTATTTTTCTTGACTCTCTGTTAGAGATTTGTCAACAGAAAGGAAAAAGAGAAACAGGATTCTACTGTATTTGTCAGCCATGTGTGTTTTTGTTGGTGTTCTTTTAAGTTCAGTGACTCTAAAGGGACTGAATGCAAATTTTTCGATAAACTCCATGTTTCCAAAGCACTGCCTGCTAAAGCCCCACCCGCTTCACACACAATGTGTACTAATCATAGAAATGAATACCATTTAAGGAGGGAAAACTTTTTGATGACCTTGGAAAGGATGAAAGAAGGGAGTGCTTTTTTAAAAGACTTCATTAAATACTCTCTTACATCTTAGAATGTTAGGGCCAGAAAAGCCGTTGGAATTTATCTGATCATTTCTCTCCCCTCATATTATAGGTGAGGAAACTAAGGTCGCCTAGTGTATTGGTCTCTCCTGATGCCAATACACAGACTTCAACAACAGAAATTTGTTGGGAGTCCGAGATCAAGGTGCTGGCCATTCAGTTCCTGGCGGGAGCTCTCTTCCTGGCTTGTAGGCAGCCACCTTCTCAGTGTCCTCACAAGGGAGAGGGAGTGAGGTCTGGGGTCTCTTCTCACAAGGGCACTAATGCTTGGATCAGGACCCCACTCTTAACGACTTCATTTAATGTAATCACCTCCTTACAGGCCCTATCTCCAAATACAGTCACACTGGGGGTTAGGGCTTCAACATTTGGATTTTCGGGGACATAATTCGGTCCATAGCATCTAGCTGGCATGGAAGAGAACCAGGTCTACAATCCAGGCTTTCTAACTTGAATTCCCACTCTCTTCTGAATACTCATAAATATTGCTTCTCTTTGATCACACCATCAAAATGATTTATAGAATTGAAGGAGTATTATAGAATTCCTTTTTTAAAAAAAGATTTATTTATTTATTTAACAGAGAGTGCGAACAGAGGGAGGGACAGAGGGTGAGAAAGAATCCTCAAGCAGACTCCCTACTGAGTGCAGAACCCGAAGTGGGGTTCAATCTCATGACCTTGAGATCATGACCTGAGCAGAAATCAAGAGTCGGACACCTAACTGACTGAGCGACCCAGGTGCCCCTACGATAGGCGCTTTAACCATCCATACCGAATCTATATTCTCAAGCAGGGGTTGGCAAACTACTCCCCACAGGCCAAATCCAACAGGCTACCTGTTTTTGTTGTCTGTGAGCTAAGAATGGCTTTTACATTTTTAAATGATTGGGAGAAAAATCAAAAGAATAATATTTCATGACACATGAAAATCATATAAAATTCAATTTTCATTGTCCGTAATGACTGTTTCCTAGAACACCATCGCACCTAATTGTTTACATATTGTCTATGGCTGTGTGGGAGATTCAACAGCAGAGTCGAGGAGTTGCAACTGAGACAGGACCTAAAACACTCACTATCTGCCCCATTTTTGGAGAAAGTTTGCCCACCCCTGATCAAAGAGGCTGGGTTTTGTTCTCTTTTCTAAAAGAATGACTAATCATGTGTTTTTATTTTTGAATTGGTGTCTTGTTAGTGTAGTCCTATGGGACACTGCAGCTCTGATGGGGCTTAGAGCCTTGGTTCACATGTGGTCTCTCTCACCTCCCACCTCGATAAGACAACTTCTCACACCCGCCCTGGCCCCATGGGAGCTTGGGTGCATTCACCCCAGTATTCCTATGGTGGTCATTGCTTGACCTGTGACCATTCTCATGCCTAGAGGGAGCATGACATTGAAAACAAATAAAAGAAAACAACTGATTTCTGTGCATTGATTTTGTATCCTGCCGCATTACTGAATTGCTGTATGAGTTCTAGTAATTTGGGGGTGGAGTCTTTTGGGTTTTCCACATAAAGTATCATGTCATCTGTGAAAAGAGAGAGTTTGACTTCTTTGCCAATTTGAATACCTTTTATTTCTTTTTGTTGTCCGATTGCTGTTGTTAGGACTTCCAGTACTATGTTGAACAATAGTGGCGAGAGTGGGCATCCTTGTGGTGTTCCTGATCTTAAGGGAAAGGTTCTCAGCTTTTTCCCATTGAGGATGATATTCGCTGTGGGTTTTTCACAGATGGATTTTATGAACTTGAGGAATGTTCCCTCTATCCCTATACTCTGAAGAGTTTTAATCAGGAAAGGATGCTGTATTTTGTCAAATGCTTTTTCTGCATCAATTGAGAGGACCATATGGTTCTTCTCTCTCCTCTTATTAATGTGTTCTATCACATTGACTGATTTGCGAATGTTGAACCACACTTGCATCCCAGGGATAAATCCCACTTGGTCGTGGTGGATGATCCTTTTAATGTATTGTTGGATCCTATTAGCTAGGATTTTGTTGAGAATTTTGGAATCCATATTCATCAGGAATATTGGTCTGAAATTCTCCTTTTTGATGGCTCTTTGCCTGGTTTGGGGATTAAGGTAATGCTGGCCTCATAGAATGAGTCTGGAAGCTTTCCTTCTGTTTCTATTTTTTGAAACAGCTTCAGGAGAATAGGTGTTATTTCTTCTCTGAATGTTTAGTAGAATTCCTCAGGGAATCATCAGGCCATGGACTCTTGTTTTTTTGATCACTGCTTCAATCTCGTTCCTGGTTATTGGCCTATTCAGGTTGTCAATTTCTTCCTGTTTCAGTCTTGGCAGTTTTGTAGGTTTCCAGGAAGGCATCCATTTCTTCCGGGTTGCTCAATTTATTGTCATATAGTTGTTGATAATAATTTTTAATAATTGTTTTTATTTCCTTGGTGTTAGTCATGATCTCTCCCCTTTCATTCATAATTTTATTAATTTGGGTCCTTTCTCTTTTCTTTTGGATGAGTCTGGCCAGTGGTTTATCGATCTTATTAATTCGTTCAAAGAACCAGCTTCTAGTTTCGTTGATCTGATCTACTGTGTTTCTGGTTTCTAATCCATTGATCTCTGCTTCAATCTTAATTATTTCTCTTCTAATGCACGGCTTAGGTATCGTTTGTTGCTTTTTCTCCAGTTCTTTAAGGTATAAAGTTAGTTGGTGAACTCGGGATTTTTCTATTTTTTTGAGTGATGCTTGGATGGCTATGTATTTCCCCCTTAGGACCACCTTTGCAGTATTCCATAGTTTTTGGACCAGTGTGTTTTCGTTCTCATTGGTTTCCATGAACTGTTTAAGTTCTTCTTTGATTTCCTGGTTGACCCAAACATTCTTGAGCAGACTGGTCTTTAGCTTCCAAGTGTTTGAATTTCTTCCAAACTTTTTCTTGTGATTGAGTTCCAGTTTTAAAACATTATGGTGTGAGAATATGCAGGGAATAATCTCAGTCTTTTGGTATCAGTTGAGACCTGGTTTGTGACCCAGTATGTGGTCTATTCTGGAGAAGGTTCTGTGTGCACTCGAGAAGAATGAGTATGCTATTGTATTAGGGTGGAATGTTCTGTATATATCTATTAGGTCCATCTGGTCCAGTGTGTCATTCAAAGCTCTTGTTTCTTTGTTGATTTTCTGCTTAGATGATCTTTCTCTTGCTGAGAGTGGAGTATTGAGGTCTCCTACAATTAACATGTTATTATTAATATGACTCTTTATTTTGGTTAACAGTTAGCTTATGTAGTTGGCTGCTCCCATGTTGGGGATGTAGATATTTAGAATTGCTAGATCTTCTTGTTGGATAAACCCTTTAAGAATGTTATAGTGTCTCTAGCTACAGTCTTTAGCTTAAAATCTAATTTGTCTGATATAAGAATTGCTACCCCAGCTTTCTTTTGAGGTCCGTAGGCATGGAAGATGGATCTCCATCCTTTCACTTTCAGTCTGGATGTATGTTTAGGTTCAAAATGAGTCTCTTGTAGACAGCATATGGATGGGTCCCGTCTTTTTATCCAGTCTGCAACCCTGTGCCGTTTTATGGGGGCATTTAGGCTGTTCACATTGAGAATGATTATTGAAAGATATGAATTGATTGTCATCATGTTGCCTGTGAAGTCCTTGTTTTTATAGATTATCTCTGTAAATTTCTATTCTATATCACTCTTGGGGTCTTTCTCCTTTTATAGAACCCCCCCTTAATATTTCTTGCAGGGCCGGCTTAGTGGTCACATATTCTTTCAGTTTCTGCCACTCTTGGAAGCTCTGCATCTCTCCATCCATTCTAAATGACAGCCTTGCTGGATAAAGTATTCTTGGCTGCATGTTCTTCTCATTTAGTACGCTGAGTATCTCTTGCCAAACCCTTTCTGGCTTGCCAGGTCTCTGTGGATAGGTCTGACATTATTCTGATGTTCCTCCCTCTGTATGTAGGAATCTCTTCCCCCTAACTGCCCTTAAGGTGGTTTCCTTGGTTCTAAGATTTGTGAGTTTTACTATTACATGCTGGGGTGTTGGTCTATTTTCCTTGAACTTGGGAGGGGTCCTCTCTGCCTCTAGGACACAAATGTTTGTTTCATTCCCCAGATTAGGGAAGTTCTCAGCTATGATTTGCTCAAATATATCTTCTAGTCCTCTCTCTCTTTCCACCCCCTCAGGGATCCCAATAATTCTGACATTGGCACGTTTCATGGCATCACTGATTTCTCTAATTCTGTTTTCATGGATTTTGAGCTGTTTTTCCTAGGCCTCCTCTTTTTCCTTCTTTTCTATCAGTTTGTCTTCTAGATCACTAATTCGTTCTTCTGCCCCGTTTACCCTAGCTGTTAGAGTATCTAGATTAGGTTGGATCTCATTGATAGCATTTTTAAGTTCTGCCAGTTCAGCTTTCAGTTCTGCCCTTAGAGACTCTATGTTGCCATTGATCGATTTCTCCATTCTAGCTATTGTCTTCATAGCTGTTACCCTGAAGTCCATTTCCAACATTTGTAAATCTGTGGCAGAAGTCACAGTCTCTGAGTCTTTCCTATTTTGGGAGTTCCTTCTCCTAGTCAATCTGTTGAGGGGTGTTTGAGGGAATGTACAAATTATTGGCCACAACCTAAGCAAGATGCACCTGTTTTATAGGGACCTCAGGGTTGTCGGCCTCTTGTTCTACCAGCCTGTCTTCTGGGGGAGGGGCCTGCCATGCTGTTACTCAGGCAACCCTGTTTGGGCAGAGTTGCCCTGCGCCCTGTGGGTGGGGGGATGGGCTCAGTGAAAACCGGTTTTTTGGGGCTTTTGTTCTCTGGTGGCTTTCCGCTTCTCTTCTGAGAGTCATCAATTCCATTTACAATAGCACAAAAAAACCATAAGATAACTTGGAATAAACCTAACCAAAGAGGTAAAGGATCTATCTATACTCTAGGAACTACAGAACACTCATGAAAAAATTGAAGAAGACACAAAAAGATGGAGAAACCTCCCATGCTCATGGTTCAGAAGAATAGACATTGTTAAAATGTCTACGCTGCCCAGAGCAATCTACACCTTCAATGACAATTGAAATTCCAATGACATTTTTCAAAGTGCTGGAACAAACAATCCTAAAATCTGTATGGAACAAGAAAAGACCCTGAATCACCAAGGAAATGTTGAAAAAGAAAAACAAAGCTGGGGGCATCATGCTGCCTTTTTTCAAGCTATATTACAAAGCCGTGATCACCAAGACAGCATGGTACTGGCACAAAAACAGTCATATAGACCAGTGGAACAGAATAGAGAGCCTAGATATGGACCCTCAACTCTATGGTCAACTAATCTTCGACAAAGCAGAAAAAAATATGCAATGGAAAAAAGACAATCTCTTTAATAAATGGTGCTGGGAAAATTGGACAGCTATATACAGAAGAATGAAACTTGACCATTCTCTAACACCATACACAAAGATAAACTCAAAATGGATGAAAGACGGGCGCCTGGGTGGCTCAGTTGGTTGGGCGACTGCCTTCGGCTCAGGTCATGATCCTGGAGTCCCGGGATCGAGTCCCACATCGGGCTTCCTGCTCAGCGGGGAGTCTGCTTCTCCCTCTGACCCTCTTCCCTCTCGTGCTTTCTATCTCTCATTCTCTCTCTCAAATAAATAAATAAAATCTTTAAAAAAAAAATGGATGAAAGACCTCAATGTGAGACAGGAATCCATCAAAATCCTAGAGAAGAACATAGGCAGTAACCTCTCTGACATCGGCCACAGCAACTTCTTTCAAAATACATCTCCAAAGGCAAGTGAAATAAAAGCAAAAATGAACTTTTGGGACTTCACCAAGAAAAAAGCTTCTGCACAGCAAAGGAAACAGTCTACAAAACAAAAAGGCAACTCACAGAATGGGAGAAGATATTTGCAAATGACACGACAGACAAAGGGCTGATATTCGAGATCTATAAAGAATTTCTCAAACTCAACATCCGAAATACAAATAGGTCAAAAAATGGGCAGAAGACATGAACAGACACTTCTCCAGAGAAGACATACAAATGGCTAACAGACACATGAAAAAATGTTCATCATCATTAGCCATCAGGGAATTCAAATCAAAACCACATTGAGATACCACCTTACACCAGTTAAAATGGCAAAAATTGACAAGGCAAGAAAACAACAAATGTTGGAGAGATTGTGGAGAAAGGGGAACCCTCTTACACTGTTGGTGGGAATGCAAGTTGGCACAGCCACTTTGGAAAACAGTGTGGAGGTGCCTCAAAAAGTTAAAAATAGAGCTACCCTATGACCCAGCAATTACACTATCCAGCAATTTACCCCAAAGACACAGATGTAGTGAAAAGAAGGGCCATATGCACCCCAATGTTTATAGCAGCAATGTCCACAATAACCAAACTGTGGAAAGAGCCGAGATGCCCTTCAACAGACAAATGGATAAAGAAGATGTGGTCCATATATACAGTGGAATATTAGCCATCAGAAAGGATGAATACCCAACTTTTGCATCAACATGGATGGAACTGGAGATTATGCTAAGTGAAATAAGTCAAGCAGAGAAAGTCAATTATCATATGGTTTCACTTATTTGTGGAACATAAGAAATAGCATGGAGGCCATTAGGAGAAGGAAGGGAAAAATGAAGGGGGGGAAATCGGACGAGGAGACGAACCATGAGAGACTATGGACTCTGAGAAAGAAATTGATGGTTTTAGAGGTGGGAGGATGGGTGAGCCCAGTGATGGGTATTAAGGAGGGCACATACTGCATGGAGCACTGGGTGTTATACGCAAACAATGAATCATGGAACACTACATCAAAAACTAATGATGTATGGTGACTAACATAACACAATAAAATTAAATTAAATTAAAAAAGAAAAGAAAACAAATAAAATGGCCATGACAGGTCAAGAAAGAAATCGTGAAAGAGGAAAAAATCATTTTTGTTTTCCTACTTTATGAACAAGGAGCTCTGCATTTTTATTTTTCTCAGGGCCCTGCAAATTATGTAGCTGTTCTGCTCTTACGACTCATAGCCTAGTGGTTTTATTGAATATAAGGAACTTCTTGTCCAAATTAGAGAATGTTGTAGCACATAAAACAGGAGATAAATCACACTTGTTTTTGCTCTTTTATTTCCACTCCCAATATTAGCATTTTAAAATAATCACTCTTTTGATTTACTAACATTCTTTAATATTTATTTGGCAATGAATCAAGGCATTCATTTGGGAATGAAAGTCTAACATCATCAAAAGTTATGAATTTTCCTTTTGGTACAGAGTTTAGTCATATTACAGATACTTAATAAATGTTTCTTTTTATGGTCTTTTCCATTCAATAATGATCAAGTGTTATATGATTTTACTATTTTGAGAAAAAAATGCAGAGAGGTTTAAAAAATTTAGTTTTGATTAAATGAATTATGCATAACTTGAAGGGCAATTTTTAAAATTTTTTAATTATTATTTTTATTTTATTATTCTATGCCCAGCGTGGAGCCCAACTTGGGGCTTGACCTCAAAACCCTGAGATTAGGACCTGAGCTGAGATCAAGAGTTGGTCACTTAACCCACTGAGCCACCCAGGCGCCCTAGCAACTGTTTTTTAATAACAACTTTGATATATTACAGATCAAATAAGTGCTCCAAACAAGAGCATAGTGCATTTACACATTCATATAATAAGCCATCAGAATCTCACTCTCACAAAGCCCCCCTCAGGCAATTCTGATGAAAAGGCCTGATCATTGTTCCCTGGTTGGCCTTCAAGAACTACTGCTGGATCTGCCGAAAAGCACCTAAAGCAGTCAGGTTTTAATACAGTTCATCCTTCTTTAGGGGTCTTAAAAATTATGATCTTTGAGGGTTGCCTCGCTGGCTCAGTTGGTGGAGCATGCCACTCTTGATTTCAGGGTCATGAGTTTGAGCCCCACATAGGGTGTGGAGATTACTTAAAAAAATAATCTTTAAAAAGAAAATTGTGATCTTTGAGGCAATTGTTTGATTAGAGGTTCGGGGGAGAAGGGGAAAGAATTGTCAAGAAAAAACAACTTATTTCTTTTATTCCTTAGAGGGGAAGGGAGATATAAGAGGTAGAGAAGATATCTCTTGATAAAAGACCTAGATGAACAAACATGGTATGTTTGTGCTTTTAACAAACACATGTTTTAGATGAGAATTTTGAGTTTTACTTTCATATTAGAAGCTCATATCTTTCTTTATTCATTGGTCTTCCAGGGAAGAAGGCAGTGATTCATGAGGATTCTTGGTTATTCTTCATCAATAGGCAATTGGGCAATGATTCTTCATTATTAAATAGTTCAAGATTTTACTAGTCAATTTATAGTTGATATACATTTCTTGCCTCTCCTCCCATTGCCTACTTTACCCTCGTCAGCATCTCCATCAGAAGCAGGAGGAAGGGATTAGAAATGAAACACAGGTACACTCAGTGTTGCTGTGATTAGCTCAGAGTATAATTTCAAGATGCACTTAATATACTTAGTTTCTTTGTGGGTGTTAATGCTCTCTGACTTTAAAATGAATGCAAAGCAAAACCCATAATCAGACAGCAGTCAATCACACTCTAGGGAGAGTTTGCATAAATGTATTCCCTTTGCAGGGTTTTGAAATTTTGGAACATATCATCATATCATCATAAAATGAAAGTATTTGCTTACCTTATATCCTTGCTTGGGCTGGCTCTAAGCCTGCTCTAGTCATTCTGTGGTATCTAGGTATGGTGGGGGAACTGGACTGGTTTCTTCTCTGTCATCTCTCTGCTTCTGTGTTAGGACCAGGATAGAAGTTGGGGACTCGCTTGACCGCTGGGGCATCAGGAAGTAGAAGCCAATTAAGGTTAACTTGGGCTATGGGGTACGTTTGTAGGGAACTCTGGATTGGAGGATTTGGTTCTCTCTAAACATGTGTTAGCTACATGGCATTAAGAGATTGTAGCTTTCTATAAAGTATGCAGAAGATTAGGATTTAATTCCAATTCTTTCACCAACTAGTTTGGCTTTAGGCAAGTAATGTAACTTGTATGAATCCTACTTTCCTTATCTGTAAAAAAAGGGGAATCTCTAAGATTCTTCCTGATGATATTAATTTAGGTCTATGATCCTATTAGGAAAACAGTCATTATCATCCCTGATCAGAAATACTGTAGGATTAATGGAGCATGAAGAGAAAGACTGAAAATGTGGTTTGTTTGTATGGTATAATAAAGAATACATCTGGTTTTTGCCCTCAGTTCCTGGCACAAAGCTTCAAACACCCATAGAATTTCCTGAATGACCAGAGTGTCTTTGTTATGCTAATGAGGCGACTCAGGGTGGGTCCTGGGATAGCTTTAGGATCTGGTCACCAGAAAGACCAACCACTTAAGGGTTGGAATGTTGGGTCAGCCCAACCTCCACAGAGGGGAGATTGAGTTCAGTCATGTGGTCAATGATTTAATCAATCATGTGTAATCATGTGTAATCATGATGCCCCAATAAAATCTCTGGACATTGCGATTCCGTAGAGCTTCCCAGTTGATGAACACATTGTTGGGCTGGGAAGATGACATGGTTAGATGCCATTAGGAGAAGGCATGGCAGTTCTGTGACCCCTCCTGTCTGCCCCCTCCTCCTGCCCCCAGACCTTGCCCTATGTGTCTCTTCATTTGGCTGTTTTTGAGTTGCATCCTATATACTCAACTATAATCACAAGTAAAGCTTTAAACGATCTCTGTGAGTCATGCCAGCAGATTATTGAACCTGAAGGGGTTATGGGAATCCTCAAATGTAGAGCTGGTTTATCAGAAGTGCATGTGGCCTGGGAACCCCACTTGTGGCTGGCATCTGAAATGAGGGCAGTCTTGTGGAGGATGGAACCTTTAAGCCTATGTTAGTGTGATACTAACTCCAGGTAGTTAGTATGAAAACTATGTTGCAAGACACCTACTTGATGTTGGAAAGTTGTTATCAGTTTGCCTAGAATTAATATGAATTATATGAACTTCCCACCTTTATGCTTTATTTCAATAGCATGATGCTTGTATTTGTAATTGGATATGTGAACTTATATATTTAATATTTAATATAAAACTGTTTGATTACAGTCCCAGACTATGTTCCCAAACTCACCCACCAGTCAGTCCTGTCCCCAGGAGGAGTGAAGGGGGCAGAAGGAGACAGGAGAACTTCCTGTGCAGTCTTCACAGGAGCCCCACCCCAGCAGCAGGGGCTATGCCCCTCCACGCTGTGACTGAAATGGCAATTTCATTTCTAGAACTTCCTGTTTGTCTTGATTTGCAGTCATTCTAAAACTCTGGCCATGTTGCAGTAACATTTTTTCCTCCGAGGTGTTTGAAATCCACATTCCTAAACCTAAGGCGACAGGTCAGTCTGTGGCCAGGACCCCCTTCCTTTGTTGCCTTGGGCTCCAAGATACAGGGATCTCTTTCTTCTCAAGACACCTTCAGCCCATTCAGTTTGAATTCCATTCAGAGCCATGGATTCTCTTGCAAGGCCTCTCTGTTCTCCACAGGAGGGGCAGGAGCTCACCACCCTCTCTCCTTCACTCACTCCCAGCGAGTGACTGAGTGACTGGTAAACTGACTGGTTTACCTCTTAAACGCCTCATCATCTCCACACTCACTCCCCATCATCTCCACATTCCCCCCATCATCTACACACTCACCCCACCATGTCCACACTCTCATCATCTCCACACTCACCCCTATGTCTCCTCACTGTGAGTTCTGGAATTGCCAATCACGGGGCATGAGGCAAAGAGGTATCTTTCAGAGTCTGACTCTTCACACAAATTTAAAAATGCAAGACGTTGTGATAAGTTTGATCACTTTAACTTCTTCTATTTACAAGTCATCTTCTTCCTGGTTCCCCAGAGTCATGGAGCAGTTCTTGAGGGCGCTTCAATTTCAGTGCCTGTGGCTTCCTGATTGAAGGCTTTTGCAGTTTGGACTCCTTTATGTCTTACAGTTACTGAGACTATTCCTATAAATCAGAATAGGTTCAACCTCCGTAATTGCTTGGTTTCATTTAAATATTTCATACACACATTACTCAGGACTAATGTGTATATTAAATATTAAATGTTTCACTCCTTACTTTCAGGGTTCATCTTCCCACCCTGATACAAGGGCAGCATGTCAGCGCATGTGTGTGTGTGTGTGTGCACGCATGTGTGAATGTATACACCTGCATATACACATTCACCTACACTACTTGGCAGATTTATTGAAATCTTACAGGTACGAGTTTAGATTGGATTCATGATAAGGTGCCAGGCACATCATGATAAGGGAACAGATGCTTCTATTCTTCCTCTGACTACTGTGTCACTTCTCTCTTTCTGCCTCTACTCCCTTCCCGAAAACAGTTCATACCCACCATTCTCCCTGTTCCAGATGGGCTGAGTGTGACCAGAGGAAAATTGACTCTCCAATCTCCCTCTGACTCTGACTGAATAAACATGACTATCATGAAACATCTCCAGTATTGAAATGTGACTCTCCTGGAAGGGTCTTCTCAAATATGCCTGATCATTTCAGCAGAGCGATTTCCTGGCGGAGTCACTTCCTGTTTGTAGTGTCTTCACCACACATCAGAATGATGTCTGAACGAGTCTTCATCCTCATGCTCAATACAGATTTGTTGAATGGTGACAGGGTTGTTGTCCCCACTGTACAGATTCAGTGTCTGGCTCTGGGTCTTGCAGCTCGATGATGCTCAGTTCAGATTTCTGCAAGAATGAGTGACTATGGACAGGTCCTGTGTCCTGCTGGTGTTGCAAGTTCCCGAATGAGGCAGAAGTCCCCGTTTGTGCCCCAAGGGGGTTGAGGATGTGAGAGGTGACACGAATACCAAACAAGGGAACCGAAAATGTGGGTGAGCTCTCTTGGCAGGATTTCTCAAAATTGTATTCTTTTTCCCAAAATTTTCTTCTTGTCCTGGTTTTACTATGCCACAGAAGCAGTTATCTGTCAAACTACCTTCTTTTGATTGCCTAATACAAAAAGAGTTTTACATGACACAAACACATTTTCTACTTATTGTAGGAAATGTAAGAAATAGAGGCAAGCCAAAAAAAAAAAAAAATCTTCTATAGTCTAATTCTACCACTCAGAGATTCTACTGCTATTTCCAGTGTGGTCTTTGTCATTCGCTCACTCCCTCATTCGGCACCCATATTGAGCACCCACTGTGTCTGTGCATTGTTCCAGGCACCATTCTGGGGCAGGAGCAATGAACAAGACAAGATCCCTGCTTTCATGGGGCTCACAGGCCAGAGGGGAGCACAGAGCAGATGGACAAGGAAGAGAATTTCAGTGATGCCACAATTCTGTGCAGACAATTTGCATGCTATGGCAGTGATGGGCTGGGTGACAGCTGTGGTCAGGAAGTGGGGAAGGCCTCCCCAAGGAGGGGACATTTGAGCTAAGATCTGACTGATAACCTGCTAGGGTGAGCTGAGCAGTCATGGAGGGCCAGACCTCGAAAGGCAAACCGTAACCTCACAGGCTATGGCCCTCAGCTGGGATTTGATTTAGGTATTTGAAACATTTTGGTCTCTGAATGGAGAATAATGAATGAAAGGATCAAAGAAAATCAGGAGGGGATTGCATTAGCCCAGATAAGAAACCAAGGACCACTGTTCTTCCAGTGTTTTGGAAAAAAAAAAAAAAGACATTTTTATAAAATGTATTTGTATAGATTTAATATAGTTTTGAATGAGATTATGCTGTACGTATAACTTCCAATCCACCACTCAGCTTACTATTCGTATTATGAACACTTTGTTTCTTTGTCACCTGATATTCTTCAAGGCACCATTGTAAATGGTTAGTCACTATATTGATTTAGAACCCTGAAACACCCTAGCCTCATGAACTGATTTGTGATGACAAAGAGAAACTGTATGCTGGACTCTCAAGGTCCCATGAGACTAGTAGGCCAAGAAAAGAACAAGTAGATTTACAGTAGATTCTCAATGGTAGTCATCATAATGGTGCGAACAAAAATAGTTACTATTAAGTGATTACTACATGTCAACCTCTGTTCCATGTGCTTCACATGTATTATACTCAGCCAGTCCTCATCTCTCCTAATCTCTGGTAGGAAGGCACTATTATTCTCATTCTTATTTTATTGATGAGAAAAAGGAAGCAAAGAGCATTAAGTAAATCTTATCAGTCTCTTTATTAAAGAAGTACAAGGGTGCCTGGGTGGCTCAGTCAGTTAAGCATCTGCCTTTGGCTCAGGGCATGATATCGGGGTCCTGGGATCGAGTCCCGCATCAGGCTCCTTACTCAGTGGGGGAGTCTGCTTCTCCCTCTACCTATAGCTCTCCCTGCTTGTGTGCGCACTCTCTCTCTCTCTCAAAAATAGATAAATAAATAAAATAAAGAACCACAATATTCAAAACATGAAAACAAGCCTCTGTTGACAGAAGAATGGATGAAGAAAATGTGGTCTCTACATACAATGGAATATTATTCAGCTTCAAAAAAGAAGGAACTTCGGACACATGTTACAACATGCATGAAACTTGAGGATATGATGTTCAGTGAAATAAGCCATTCACAAAAGGACAGACGCTGCATGAGTCCACTTATGTGATGAGGTCCCCGGAGGAGTCAAATCCACAGAGACAGAAAGGAGAAGCGTGGTTGCCAGGGGCTGGGGTGGAATGGGGGATGGGAAGTCAGTGTTTCACGGATAGAGAGTTTCAGTTTGTGAAGACGAAAAAGTCCTGATCGTGATGATTGTTGCCTAACACTGTGAATGTACTTCCTGCCACTGAACTACACGGAAAAATGGTTAAAATGCTTAATTTTATGTGATGTATATTTTGCTCCAATAAAAAAAAATGCACACTTCTTTCTCCAAAGGAGTTCCCAGCATGTTCAGTGCGAAGCCTTCAAATTTAAACATAACCACACTTAATAAGAGTGAAACAAATTTGTTTGGCTTAAAGGAGTATTCCTCAGTCCTTCCAAAATTAGTTGGAATACCCTCAGACTGAATGTTCTAGGCATGGAAATGTTTATCTTTAAAAGGAAATGTTCTCAGAGGGTGCAGTTTGAAATGAGGGAGTGAAAATGAAACACGTTTCAAACGTAGCTATGTTGTTTGTTATTGTGAATGAAGGGACAAATAAAAGCACTTTTAAAGAACCTTCACAAAATGCATAGAAAGTTTTGATGACTTGGAAGATTATGTGGGGCTGGACATTCTCTTCCCCCAAACAAGATATTATGCTGCTCTGCGTGATGAAGCAAAACCAGACCAGCTTTTAGTGGAACATGAATTTTGAGCTGTCAGGACACCATGTGCCCATGGCAGACGCTGTTGGTGCCAGACCTACATCTCTCTGTCCTATCCCTGAGGTGGCTTGCCAGCAGTCCTTGTACACATCCATGACCTGTGCACCTCTCTGGACTGGAGCCATTGGCTGGCCTCTGGTGGGTGCTTTGCCTGGTGCAGGCAGGCTAGAAGGGTTAGAGAGTTAAATGCTCCTGGATCAAGCATGGGACTGCAGGTGGTGGATAAATACCCCAGCTCCCTCAGTCTCAGGTGGACCATTCTGAGGTGTGCTCCACTCAGGGAAATGGAGCCCGCTTGCCTACAGCAGGAACTCATTAATATATGATAGATGGAATTTCTTTCTTCCCTTATGGTGCTTCCTGGGGTTTCCTCCTAAAGGAACTACTTGGATCCATATTCTTTTTAGCTTTAAGAAATGTTTTTTATTTTTATTGTATTGTGTATGTATGTAAAATATACATAACATAAAATTAAAACTTTTTTACCATTTTAAGTGTTGAGTTCTGTGGTATTAACCTTATTCATATCATTGTGCTGCCACCACCACTGTCCATCTTCAGAACTTTTTCATCTTCCCAAGCTGAAACTCTGTCCTCATTAAACACTAACTTCCCCCTTCCCTCCCCAAACCCCAGCCCCTGGCAACCACCACTCTACTTTCTGTGTCCATGAATCTGACTGCTCTGGGTACCACATATAAGTGGATCATACAGTATTTGTCCTTTTGTGATTGGCTTATTTCACTAAGCATCTTGTCTTCAAGTTTCATCCATGTTGCAATATATGACAAGATTTCCTTCCTTTTTAAAGCTTGATAAGATTCCATTGTAGGTGTACACCATGTTTTGTTTATCCATCCATCATCTAGGGACACCTGGGTTGCTTTGAATCCACACTCTTATCTCAGGGTCTTTTTTGGAGAGAAACTAAGATATTTTGAATACTGTCCAGGAGGGAATTCATGTGATGGTTACTGGAAGTTGGAATCAACGAGTTAAATGGAAGGATCCCAGAACTCCTTGTGATGGAGACCCCCCATCTCAGCCTGAAGAGGCATCTACATCCACTGCGCACATATTGACGCCCAAGTCTCTGTCTTTTGTATCTTACAAAGAACTTGTTTATGGCGCCTGGGTGGCTCAGTTGGTTGAGCGACTGCCTTCGGCTCGGGTCATGATCCTGGAGTCCCAGGATCAAGTCCCACGTCGGGCTCCCTGCTCAGCAGGGAGTCTGCTTCTCCCTCTGGCCCCCTTCCCTCTTGTGCTCTCTATCTCTCATTCTCTCTTTCTCAAACAAATAAATAAAATCTAAAAAAAAAAAAAAAAAGAACTTGTTTAGAGTCAGAAGTACCTGTGTTCCTGGGCTGGAACCTGAAATAAAACTTCTCTTTGGAAAAAAATTTTTTTTCCAGAAAGTGTATTTGTTATATATGAACAGTTGAGCTCTTATGCCTTATTTTATTTTATTTTTCTATATACCTTATTTTAAACTATTATATCTATACAACCTTAAAAAAGGGGGGGCTTAAAACTCTTGGCTCTGCCCTGGAAATGCCAGTCCCTGTGTACAAGTGGGTAGGAAGGAGCTTATTTGCTATGTTAAAAACTAGGAAACAGGAGGAAGAACTTCAGTCTTAGAAAGAGGATTCCCTCTGTGGCTCCTCATACTGGGGGAGTCTCTGTGGTATCGGAGAAGACCTGAAATAAAGCAAACCTGAATGGGACCAGAACGTTCTACCTTCGAAACTGAACCATTTTTTTTATTTTTTTAAACTAAATTTAAAAAAGATTTCTTTTCCAGCTTTACTGAGATATAACTGACATATAACATTGAGTAAGTTGATACATTTATATATTGCAAAGTGATTATCCACCCATCCTGTCACATAATTACCATTTCTTTCTTAATGGTGAAAACATTTAAGATTTACTCTTAGGAACTTTCAGGTATATAATACAATATTATTAGCTATAATCACCATGCCATCCATTAGATCCCTCAGAACTTGTTGATCTTGGGACGTCCAGGTGGCTCAGTCAGTTAAGAGTCTGCCTTCGGCTCAGGTCATGATTCCAGGGTCCTGAGATTGAGCCCCGCATCGGGTTCCCTGCTCCACGGGAAGCCTGCTTCTCTCCCTCCCACTCCCCCCTGCTTGTGTTCCCTCTCTCACTGTGTCTCTCTCTGTCAAATAAATAAATAAAAATCTTAAAAAAAATTAAAATCTTAAAAAAAACTTGTTAATCTTACAACTGGACGTTTGTACCCTTTGGCCAATATCTCCCCATCACCCTCTCCCTAGCTCTTGCTAAGCACCGCTCTATTCTGTTTCTCTATGTAAACTATTTCTCTACTAATTGTCTATTTCCTTTTGTTTGACTTATTTTATATTCATATATACTATATAGTTATATGGTATATTATATATTCATATATGATATGGTATTATAATCTTTTAAGGATTTTTACCAGCCTGCCTCACCTATGCTAAGAACAAGCAAGGAGCTGGGTGGTCCAGGAGCAGCAGAAGCCCAGGGGGGGAGGCAGGGAGAGATCTCTGAGGAAGCAGCTATAACTCACAAGGGTTGGAGCTGCTTATCACTTGAGCCCTGGTCCTCTCCTCTAAGGAGTTCCTGGGTTATTAGAACAGCAGGACTGCCATATGATCTGATAAAAACATTTGTTAAAAACAGCAGGCTTCAGCTAAGTTAATTACAATAGTTTCTTCCAATCTCCAGACACCCTGCCAGGGGCAGGTGTCACAGAACCCAACAGCCTTGGGGGATGCTTGGGTCATGGGGAACTTGTGGAGCACCTCTGGCTGTGAGGAAAGCAGTGGTGGGACCTCAATCCCTCATCCACTGGTCCAACACCCAGTGAAATTGGGATCCACTATTTTAAAAACATATTTTCATTAAATCTCCATCAGGGTCTGCTCTGCTACCTAGAGTGCTCTACCTAGTTGGCTGGTAAAACAGTCATTAAATTAACTAAGGGGCACCTGGGTGGCTCAGTCGGTTAAGCGTCTGACTCTTGATCTCAGCTCAGGTCTTGATCTCAGGATCGTGAATTCAAGCCCCACATTGGGCTCCACATTGGGTGTGGAGCCTGCTTAAAATGCATAAATAAATAAATTAACTAAGGACATTAGTGGTTGGCTGTTCTTCAATACGGAGATCAGTTTGTGGCAAGAGTCATCGGTCTTTGGGCCCCAGGTTATTTAAGAGCAGGCAAACAAGCAGAAAAGTCTTGGGAGGCTTGGCCTTTCTCTGTCTGCTAACTTCTTATCTTCCTAATCCCAGAGCTTCCACAATTGCTGCATCATAAACAGCAAAATAAAAGTGACTAAATGGCAAATAAAAGGCAGCAGAGTTTTACCTGAAGGGGGATAAATCTTCAGAGAATTTTCATTTGATTAAAACTTTTTCCTACATAAAAGGTGGTCTTGGATACATAGCAAGTGCTCAGATTTTATCCCAGAGATTATAAAAACAAAGTAGAAAATAAATGAGAATTCCATTTTAGTAAAGGTGATCATATTGGGATGCCTGAGTGGCTCAGTCAGTTAAGCGTCAGACTCTTGATTTTGGCTCAGGTCATGATCTCGGGGTCATAAGATCGAGCCCCGAGTCAGACTCTGTGCTGCGCATGGAGCCTGCTAGGGATTCTCTCTCTCTCTCTCTCCCTCTCCCTTTGCCCCTGCTCCCCACTCCCACCCCCACTTCACATGTGCTCTCTCTCTCTCTCTCAAAAAAAAAAAAAAAAAAGATAATCACATTGATTCCATGCCTAAAGAAATTGAATTATCAGGTTGTAAATCTGTGTGTGTTTGCGGGGGTGGGGTTGTGTTCCTTAAAAAGACCAGGTGCCTTAGAAGAGAATTTCTATTAACTTTGATGGGCATTTAATACTAAAAGGAACTAAAAGGGAACACCATGGCTGGAACACGACATAATCAGATGGAACTAGTCAGTTCTAATGGTTTTTTGCTCTCATGAGAACCCTTCTGAATGGCTGTGCTGGGCTGGTGGTCCTACTGGTGGGTGAGGTCCCTTATTCCAGACTCTCCCACCCCTGGGGCTGCATACATGCACTGTGAGAATAAGCAATGCACGTCCAGTCAAAGAGTGGAGGAGAGAGTAAACCACAAGAGACGGCAAGAGGTAAGAGTGGTATTTGTTATTTGCCAGGCTCAGAGAAATCATTTGAAATGGCACTCCCTACCACAGCAAGGCTCTCATGGAAGGGGTCTATACTGCCCGAGATCACCTCCTGAAAGCATCCCTTCCTTGGTGTTTTCCATTTACCTCAGAGCCACGTACACATGCGCAGCAGGAATGTTTTCCATCCCCCTGGAACATTTGGGAGAATTGAGGTCATTGTGTGGTTAAGTACTGATTGGAGCTGGCAATAATAGGAAATTTGCTTTTTAAAATGGAAAAGAAAACTCCATTATTGGGAAGCAGCAAATCTATTTGAGCAGCTCTGTTCTGCCTGGTGAATTTCTCCAGAGGCAAACAGTCCTGGATCCATGTTGAAATGGAAATGGTGGCCCACAGTCAGGGTGATTCAAGATCAGGATCAGAATTTGAGACCACTATTTAGAAACCGTGCCACGCACCTGCTCGGGAAGAGCTTCCAAACATCTTTGCACACAAAAAACACTTAAACAAATGCATTTTATTTCTCATTAGTGTTACCCAATCTTTCATTAGCTTCATAAACACTCACCTCCACCCATATGATCTTAATACTCTCCTAGGGATAAAAAACTACATTATCTTAGCAGCTGGCATCAAAATCCTTTTAGGAGAGGCACAGGAGACTTTCCTCTGAGCTCCTGCAGCACTTACCCAATACCTTTTAAAGTTTTTTTTTAATGTGGTAAAAATATAACAAAATGTACAATTATCACTACTTTTAAAGTGCAGGTTAGCGGCATTAAATACATTAAGTACATCGTTATGTAGCCATCCCCACCATCCATCTCCAGAACTTTCTTCATGTTGTAAAACTAAAACTCTATACATATTAAAAATAACTCCCCATTCCCTCCTCCCCCCAGGTCCCTGGCAACCACCATTTGACTTTCTGTCTTTGTGAATTTGACTTCTCTAGGTGGCTCAGATAAGTGGAATCATATAGTATTTATTTATTTTTTAGAGAGAGGCTGGGGAAGGGGCAGAGGGAGAGGAGAGAGAGAATCCTCAAGCAGCCTCCCCGCTAAGCACAGAGCCTGACATGGGGCTCGATCCCATGACCCTGAGATCACGAACTGAGCTGAAATTAAGAGTTGTACACTTAACTGACTGAGCCACCCAGGTGTCCTAGAATCATATAGTATTTAACCTTTTGTGTGTCTGGCTTATTTTATTTAGCGTAATGTCCTCAAGATTCATCTGTATTGTAGCCTGTGTCAGAATTTCTTTCTTTTCCAAGACTGATAATATTCCACTGTATCTAAACACCACAATTTTGACCTATGCTTTTTTAAATAGGGGTTTAATTGACATATAACATTATGTTAGTTTCAGGTGTACAACATAATGGTTTGAAACATGTATATATTGCAAAACGATCACCACAATAACTCTAGGTAATATGCATTACCTCACATAGTTACAATTTCTTTCTTATAATGAGAGAGTTTAAGATATACTCTCTTAGAACCTTTCATAAATACAATACACTATTATTAACCCATAGTCACCATGCTGTACATTACATGCCCAGGACTTACTTGTTTTATCACTGGAAGTTTGTACCTTTTGACCATCTTCAGCCATTCCTCTCCCCCCCCCTACCCCTGCCCCGGGGGGTTCTGTATCTATTAGTTTGTTTTTTTAAAGATCTAACATGTTAGTGAGATAATATGGTATTTGTCTTTCTCTGTCTGACTTATTTCACTTAGCATAATACCCTCTAGGTCCACCCATGTTGTCACAAATGGCAGGGTTTCCTCCTTTTTTATGACTGTGTAATATTCCATTCATACCACATTCTCTTTATTCATTCATCTATTGATGGACACTTAGGTTGTTTCCATGTCTTGGCTCTTGTAAATAATGCTGCAGTGAACATGGGGGTGCAGATCATCTTCCGAGTGTTTTCATTTTCTTTGGGTAAATACTTGGACGTGGGATTACTGAATCATATGATAGTCCTATTTTTAGTTTTTTGAGAAACCTCCATACTGTTTTCCATATAGTAGCTGCACCAATTTACATTCCCACCAACAGAAAAGTCCCCTTTCCTCCACAGCCTCACTGGCAATCATTATTTCTTGTCTTTTTGATAACAGCCATCCTAACAGGTGTAAGGTACTATCTCACTGTGGTTTTGATTTGCATTTCTCTGGCCTGTACTTTTAACACAGCACTTACCAGCTACTGTCTCTTTTAGCCTATAAGCTGCGTGGGGACACAAAGACACTAAAGATTCATACTTTGAATTCATTCACCTTCCCATGTGACAGGGGAGCTAGTTTAAACATAAGGACATATTACTCAAAGAGTCGGTTAATGGTGACATTACACACACACACACACACACGCACACACACACTTCCCAGAATAATGTGTGTTGGGGCATGAATGTTACTATGACACGATGAGTGAGAGAGGGTAACCTGGTCCTACCTATAGATTAATTGCTTGATTGACTGATTTGTTGATGAATTCATTCATCTAACAAATATTTTATACACGTTATACATGTGTCAGGCATCTTGCCGATGACTGAGACCACAACACAGATACAATCCTTGCCTTCCTGGAGTTTCCAACTAATGGGGGAAAAGTTAAAAAATAACTTCTCACCTAAATACATAATTACAAGTTGTGATAAGAAGGGGCACCTGTACCCCAATGTTCATAGCAGCAATTTCCACAATAGCCAAACTGTGGAGGGAGCTGAGACGCCCTTCAGTGGATAATGGATAAAGAAGATGTGGTTCATATACACAATGGAATATCACTCAGCCGTCAGAAAGGGCGAATGCCTACTATTAACATCGACGTGGATGGAACTGGAGGTGCTTATGCTAAGTGAAATAAGTCAAGCAGAGAAAGACAATATAATGGTTTCACTCATATTTGAAACATAAGGAATAGCACGGAGGACCATAGGGGAAGGGAGGGAAAACTGAATGGGAAGAAATCAGAGACTCTCAACTCCGGGAACCAAACTGAGGGTTACAAAGGGGAGGGGGGGATGGGCTAACGGGGTGAGGCATTAAGGCGGGCACGTGATGTGATGAGCATTGAGTGTTACACGCAACTAATGAATCATTGAACACTACATCAAAAACTAATTATGTACTATATGTTGGCTAATGGGACATAATTAAAAAAAGAAGAAAAAAAGAGCTGGGAAGAAAATAGCATATAAGCTGGTGTATGAGACCCAACAGAAACATATACGTCCTCTAATGAGATTTTTTTAAATAAAAAGAAAACATATTCCTTGGGTGTCTGACCTCTGACTGACATTGACAGAGGGAACTCCCATCTTGGAAACTTCTTTCCTCCAAAACCTAACAGTGTGAACAATAAAAAAATGAGAGTCAGGAAAGGGCGATTGTCAATAAAAAGATAAGAAATGAGTGTTCAAAAAACAGCTCAGCAGCCCCACCCCGTTCCCCTCAGTGCCTAACTCCACCCTCCATAGAAACACTGTCTGGGAGAAATGCGTATATGAAACCCTGACAAATGGCATAAATGACCTCCAGACTGTAGCGAGGCAGAAGAGAGGCTGCTGGGGGCGTGGCAGGTGAGTGGTGCCAACAGCAGGTGACCTGGGAGACCGTCAAGCAGGATGGCGCAGGGAGGGCTGAGCTGGGCAGATGCCACCATTTAGATGTCAAGTGGAGAATTAGGGGCCGGCAAAGAGGAAGAGGAGTCAGAGACAAAGGGGGGAAACCAGGGATGTCGAGACGCTGAGAGAAGAGGGTGTGATAAATGCTATGGAGAGATGCCCTGGGGTGACCCTGAAGCACTGTCATTGGACCTGGCAAATGGAGATGAGAATTTGCTCACCAAGAGAGCTTTGAATGGTCAGATCTTCTGATCTTCCAGCTAATGACATTCGGGCCCCTTGAGAGTCATTTTGACCACTGCCATCAATCTAGAGTGGTTGGTGGAGATGCCCAGTGACAGTCCATTAAGACAGCATCACAAGCACAATTCATAGTCACCACCATGATGGTGGAATTGGATGATTCACCGCCTGCAGGACACTAAGCATCCTCATGATACATGTACTGCAGCCTCCTCTTCCATAGCTCTCTCAATGTCACCACGAAGTCTAGCTTCTACTCTCTGTTGCATGAAAAAGCCAAAAATCTGAGATTAGGAAGACATGTCTGTGGGGGAGAATAGCCTCAAAGCCCAGCACAGTCGGCTGTCACTGCCAGAGATGACCCACCCCCTTCTAGGAGTGGCTTCCATTGGTCTTCAATGGAAGCTTCAACCAGGTCTGTGAGCCTGAGAGCTTTGTCTGCCTTCAGTCAAGGCTGCTTGTTGGTTCTGGGTGAGCAATTTGAAAGTCACTCATGCAGCTAGAGGCTCTCCTGAAAGATCTTCATCTCTGCCAGGAAGGATGTGAGCTGACAGGTAATCCCTTTTCCATGTGGTATCAATATTTCTAGTAGTTTTGTGTGTTCATTTTGTCATCATTTTAAAAACGTGAGTTATTAACATGTCACAAACACTACTCTGTATTGGCAGGATAATTTTGTAGCATTAATTTATGTTTTCCTTCCTGTGTATTTTTCTTTCTCTTCTCCCATTCAAGTAGCTAACAAGTTACTTGGGTGGAAAGTAGGAGCTATTTCCAAGACTTTTTTTTTTTGCCCCTGATTTTTATTTATAAGCGTTTTTGGGCACCGTGTCCTGCTTCCAGAGGTGGCAACACCTTAAGGAGAAATGAGCTGTGGAATCCCTAGCTTCGTCAAATATTCCTGTGCCCTGAGGCACCTGGGCAGCTCAGTCGGTTGAGCATCTGATTGATTTCTGCTCAGGTCATGATCTCAGGGTCATGAGATCGAGCCCCGTTTTGGGCTCTATGCTCAACTCAGAGTCTGCTTGTCCCTCTCCCTCTGCTCCTCCCCACTACCCACTTGGACGCACATGTGCACTCTCTTTCTATTTTTTTTTTTTAAAGATTTTTATTTATTTATTTGAGAAAGAGAGAATGAGAGACAGAGAGCATGAGAGGGAAGAGGGTCAGAGGGAGAAGCAGACTCCCTGCTGAGCAGGGAGCCTGATGTGGGACTCGATCCCGGGACTCCAGGATCATGACCTGAGCCGAAGGCAGTCGCTTAACCAGCTGAGCCACCCAGGCGCCCTGCACTCTCTTTCTAAAATAAATAAATAAATCTTAAAAAAACATTCCTGAGCTTGACATTTGGAGCTACTTAGACCAATAGGGGCCTCCTGTCATCAATCCTCCAAGATTGGCAGAAATATCTCAGTGACTCTCTAGCACAGCCAAGTGACCTGAGGACGGTCAGTCAGTGTCCCAGAGGAGCTGATGACAGACACAGCAGGACCCATCACTTGGCCTTGGTCCAGGTAAGTCCCTGACACCTTTTCACTTCACTGGAGATAGGGGAAGAACCCTAAGAATGATTGAGGTTGAGTTTTCCTCCAGCCCAGGGAATGCGGGCCCCAAGTCAAAATTAATTTGATCTAAAAAAAAAATTTTTAATGCATTTTTCCTGGTGCATTCGAATCTGAGGTCTGCGAATGGTCATACCTGTCTCACATTACATTAACTTGAAGACGTCAAAGTACAACCAGCTCTTGATTTTGTGGTCCGTGGCTAAGAATGGCACATAGAAATGGAACCCACTGCTAATTCCAAATGGCTTTTCCTCATTTAAAGGCTTTCATTGTTGATTTTTCACTAAACAGCAGCAAGATGATTTTTCCTACTTTCTCCCTTTCCTCTCATTGTCATTTAAAAATTGTATACAGCCACTTTGAAAAGGAGTTTGGCAGATTCTTAGAAAATGAAACATGCACTTACCACATGCTCTGGCAATCCCATTCCTAGATATTTACACAACAGAAATGAAAACATATGTCCACACAAAGGCCTGAACATGAATGTTCATAGCAACTTTATTCATCGTTGACAAAAACTGGAAATGATCTGAATGTCCAGCTGGTACGAGGAACCCCGATTTGTTATACCCATATCATGAAACACTACTCAGCAAATTGAGTGAATGAATTGCTGATACATGCAACCATATGGAGGGAGCTCCAAAGTATAATGCTCGGTGAAAATGGCTCAACACAAGAGTGCATGCCCTGTGGTTCCACCCATACGAAATTCTATAGACACCACAGCCGAGTGATTGGCAGGAGGGGGGGGAGAAGAGGGGGAGATGGGTTATGGAGAGGGGATTGACTGCAAAGGGGCACAAGGGAGCTTTTGGGAGTGCTGGAAATGTTCCATATCCTGACTGGTGTGATTGGCAACATGACTATGCACATTGGTCACCACCTATCAAATTGTAACTTTAAAAATTGGTGAATTCTATTGTATGTACAAAAAGCTCAAAAAAGGTGACAAAAATCCTAAGGAAGGAGCAGAGATGAAAGTAATGAAGGTATTGAATAACTAATTCCTGGATACTTGAGAGACCTGTGTAAAGACTCCCCAGCTTGCTCATGCCGGTTTTTCTTTCCTTTCTTTTAAATATTTATTTGAGAGAGTGAGTGAGAGAACACGAGTGGGGTGGGAGGGGCAGAGGGAGAGGGAGAAGCAGGCTCCCTGCTGAGCAAGGAGCCCTCTTTGGGGCTTGATCCCAGGACCCCAGGATCATGATCTGAGCCAAAGGCAGACGCTTAACTGACTGAGCCACCCAGGCGGCCCTCATGTTCGTTTTTCTTCCATGCTTTTGAATTGTATGTTGCTCACTCCCTCCACCCACCCATACGCCAATGCTCCAGTCAGAGGAGGCCCTCCACCTTCTCCAGCACCCCTTCTTTCCCTGTGAGAAGCCAGGCTGCCTTGGTTCAACACGATTAACTGCTATCTGGCTTCCAGTATAACATGAGCCAACATGAGCCCTTCCTCACCACATCTTCCTCTGCAGTAGCTTACCCTTTTGCCTAGCTTCCCTCCACAGCCTTAGTGCTGACTGTGGGCAATATTTATCCCGTGTGTATTTGGATTCTCCAGAGAAACAGACCAACAAAACCTCTATATCGTCTGTCTAGCTATCCATCCATCCATCCATCCATCCATCCATCTATCCATCTATCTGTCCATCTAGCATCTATCTGTCTGTGTATCTATCTGTCTACCTGTCTAGAGAGAAAGAGAAAGAATGAGAGAGACTTTTATTTTATGGAGTTGGCTCCTGCAATTGTTGGGACTAGCAAGTCTGGAATTTGCAGGGCAGGCCAGCAGGCTGGAAATTCAGTGAAGAGCTGATGCAATCTTGAGTCCAAAGGCTGGAAATGCAGGCAGAATTTCTACGTGGCAGTCTAGAAGTAGAATTCCTTCTTTTCTGAGTGTTCTGAGTCTTTGCTCTTAAGGCCTTCAACTGATTGGATGAGGCCCACCCACATTATGGAAGGTAATCTGCTTTACCCAAGTCTGATTTAAATATTAATCACATCAGGGCACCTGGGTAGCTCTGTCGTTAAGCATCCGACTCTTGATTTTGGCTCAGGTCATGATCTTAGGGTCGTGAGATTGAGCCCCCGGTGGGCTCCGCGCTGGGCATGGAGACTCTTTGGGATTCTCTCTCTCCCTCTCCTACTCCCTCTACCCCTCCAGCCTTCGACTCCCCTGCTCTCTTAAAAAAAATTGTAAAAAAGAAAAGAAATATTAATCACATCTAAAAAATATCTTGACAGCAACATCTCAACTGGTGTTTGATCCAACAATTGGTTACCTCAGCTTAGCTAAATTGACACATAAAATTAACCACCACACATCTGCATTAGCCTCTTTCCTCTCTTTTAAAGCCATTAAAAGTCTGGGTTTACACTTCTGCTCTGCCCTTGGTTAGCTGTGTTACCTTGGAATAGTTACTTATCTTTCTGAGCCTCCATTTCCTCAAAATAAATCTGGGTCAATAATAGGATTGTTACACAAGAATTAAATGAATGAATATGAGAGAGTTAATACATTCAAAGAGCCTATAGAAGAGTACCCAGCGCTATAAACCACTTACTACATGCCAGGCACTATTCTATATTTTACATATATTAACTAATTTTTGAAAAAAATTCTATTCATCTTAAAATTACATTTATGAGTCAAGAAACTTCCCAGTCATGGCCAAAGAATGACTTGAATCAAAGAGCAGGGAGGGGAACCATATGTTTGAAGTAAATTGGACAGAATAAAGACAGGTTTCAAATGCAAGTGTTCAAAAAAATGCCCCAGAGCCTTCCCCTACTTACTTCCTTAGCGAAATTTAATCAAGGCCTAGCATTTAAGATAATTTTCAAAAGCTTTTTGCTCAATGATATCTTGTTTTGCTGTTTTATTTAATTACTAGTATGGCAAAAGCCTTAGATTTCTCTTTTTTTTGGTAGTATATAAAAAGCATTTCTCATACATTATACTTGAAACAGCCCACTGTGGGCTGGTGAGGGCCCAGTCACCACAGATCACATTTCTATGGGAAAATGTATTCTGAGATCCAAGCAAATGACTTACAAATGAACTTTTAGTAAATATCCCATCTCTAATGTGCTGACTACTTTATTTGTTTATTTTTTATTTTTATTTTTTTATTATGTTCAGTTAGCCACTGTATAGTACATAATTTGTCCTTGATGCGGTGTCTACTTTAAATACAGACAGCATAACAAAGTGGGTAAGTACAAGACCTTTGAAGCTTTCAAACAGCTGTGAGGGTGACTCCCAGCCCGGCCCCCTGCAGCCGTGTCACCGTGGGCAAATTGCTTAACCCCCAGAAGACTCAGTTCCTCAACTTGTTGTGAAGATGGATGAATTTTTCCAGCACATAAAAAGTGCTCAGTAAATGAAAGTATTCTGTTCTGGAGATCATCTCATGACAGTCATAACATTTCAATCATTTGGTACCAAATATCCTAATACCTAGCTTTTCAAATGAGAAAAGTGAGCAGAGACATTATAGGTACTCTTCTAAATCCTCCAATGCATACACATCTATCCACATTTCTCCAGAAAGTGTTTGTTCCCATTCAGGAACCTCCCGTAATGTCCTGCTCTCTTGTGTCAGCAAGCACCAACCGAGATCAATGATTTCTGCATCGCCAAATCCAAAGGGCAGTTTACATCTTTTTTTTTTTTTAGAGAGAGGGCGCATGCTCATGCCTGTGTGAGCGGGGGGAGGGGGTTGAGAGGGGGAGGGGCACAGGGAGAGGGAGAGAGAGAGAGAGAACCTCAAGCAGACTCTACACCGAGGCTGGAGCCAGACAGGGGGCTCGATCTCATGACCCTGAGATCATGACCTGAGCCAAAATCAAGAGTCGGAAGCTTAACCAACTGAGCCACCCAGGCGCTCCTGCATCTTTAAATTACTGGGCCTCTGTGCTCTGTTTAACTATCCAACTGTTATGATGGGTTAGATGGTGTCCCCCCACATTCACGTGTTGAAATGCTAACCCATAGCACGTCAGAATGTGACTATTTGGAGAAAAGCCTTTGAGGAGGTAATTGGGTTAAACCTAACCCAATAGGACTGGTATCTTTCTAAGAAAAGAACAAGAGGGCACAAGATAGTAGGAAAGACAGTAAGGACGCAGCAGGGAAAAGACTGCCATCCTCAAGTCCAGGAAACAGGTCTTAGAGGGAACCGATCCTGACAACACCTTGATCTTGAACTTCCAGCCTCCAGAACCGTGAGTGAACTTCTATGTTTCAGGGCCCAGTCTGTGGCACTGTGTTACGGCAGCCCTTAGCGAACTAATACAGCCTCGCTTTGGAAACTTTCTGCTACTGCCTCGAATCCCACAGCTCCAACTGGTTTTCCCACTGTTCTTTCTGGGTAGACTTCTTGTCCTTTGCCCATTCTTAAATCCTGGTGATTCTCAGGGTAAATAACCTTCCTCATTTTATATGCTCTGCCCAGCAGATGTCACCCACTCTTATGTTTTAACTACTGACAGTAACCAATTCAATGATTTCAGCGTAGAGCTCTCTGGCAAGCACCGTGTTTATGCGTAAAATTGCACACCTTCCCCAAATGTTGTCCACGTACTTCAGACTCCGCAGTGCAAAACCGTGGTCTCTGCCTCCTTGTGTTCAGTTCATGTCTCCATCTTCCTGTTCACCCATGCTAGAGATCTGAGAGCCAGTCTGCAGTTCTTCCTCTTCTTTACCACTAGATAGGATCTCCTAAATATGTGTTTAAGAGCCCCCTGTCCTTCCCATACTCACCACCCCACTCTAGTGCAGGCAGCAAGCCTCTTTTGCTCTGACTGCTGCAAGAACGTCCTGATTGCTCGTGGTGATTCTCAGATCAGTCCCGGTTGTGGTCACCTGGGCAACGGCCTGGACTCTCTCCCCTATGCTCTTCCTGGGATAGCACCATGCATCCTTCAGCAATTTGATCAGGTTATCACCTCCTCCAGGAAGACTTACAGATCTACCTAAGGAAGGTTAGACAGCGAGGGACCGACTGAGAAGCCACTATTTAAGATGAAGTTGGAAGGACCAGGAGGCACCAGGGTAGTTCTTCCCAACCACCCACTGAGTCTTACAAAAAAAGAAATTCAAAATCGACTTAAGCTTTTGCCATTTTCCCAAAGGCATTCTTTAAAGGTTGTTGGGTTATAGGAAGCCATCTACTGCCACCTTATGGCAAAAAGTTGAAAAGAAAGCCCCATGCAAAAAGTTCTGCTAACTTCTAAAAGCCTGATCCTTGCTCCTGTTACAATGGATGAATTATTCAGAGCTCCATCTAAAAACACCACCTCCTCTCATGCGCCGGACACTGCCCTCTCTCACTCACCCGAAGATGGTGTTCCTAGTATCTCCCTCTGTCTCGCCATCATCAATTTTCCTCTCCCTATGGATACCTCCCATCAGGACTCAAACCTCCTGATACTCATCATCTGAAAACAAAACAATACAACAGAACAAATACCTTACCTTCACCCCCCACCCCTCTCTGGGGACCACCCTATTTCCCTGCTCTCCTTTACGGCAAATCGCTTCAGCATAGTTTCCTGTATGTGCTATCGTCACTTTCTCTTTTCTTTTCTTCTTCTTTTCTTGTCCTCTCTTGAGTCTACTCCCAGTTGGGTTTTTGCTTCTAGCACTCTACCCAGACAGCAGAGTTAAGGGTAGAAATGACTTCCACATTGCCAAATCCAGTGGTCCTGTCTCGGTTCTCATCTCATTAGTTCTTGATGTAGTGTTCCATGGTTCATTGTTTGTGCATCACACCCAGTGCTCCACGCAGAACGTGCCCTCTTTAATACCCATCACCAGGCTAACCCATCCCGCCACCCCCCTCCCCTCTAGAACCCTCAGTTTGTTTCTCAGAGTCCATCGTCTCTCATGGTTCATCTCCCCCTCTGACTTACTCCCCTTCATTCTTCCCCTCCTGCTAGCTTCTTCTTCTTTTTTTTTCTTAACATAGATTGCATTATTTGTTTCAGAGGTACAGATCTGTGATTCAACAGTCTTGCACAATTCACAGCGCTCACCGTAGCACATACCCTCCCCAATGTCTATCACCCAGCCACCCCATCCCTCCCACCCGCCACCACTCCAGCAACACTCAGTTTGTTTCCTGAGATGAAGAATTCCTCATATCAGTGAGGTCATATGATAAATGTCTTTCTCTGATTGACTTATTTCACTCAGCATAACACCCTCCAGTTCTATCCACGTCATTGCAAATGGCAAGATCTCATTCCTTTTGATGGCTGCATAATATTCCATTGTGTATATATACCACTTCTTCTTTATCCATTCATCTGTCAATGGACATCTTGGCTCTTTCCACAGTTTGGCTATTGTGGACATGGTTGCTATAAACATTGGGGTGTACATACCCCTTCGGATCCCTACATTTGTATCTTTGGGGTAAATACCCAGTAGTGCAATTGCTGGATCGTAGGGTAGGTCTATTTTCAACTGTTTGAGGAACCTCCATACTGTTTTCCAGAGGGGTTACACGAGCTTCCATTCCCACCAACAGTGTAGGAGGGTTCCCCTTACCCCACATCCCTGCCAACATCTGTCGTTTCCTGACTTGTTAATTTTAGCCATTCTGACTGGTGTGACGTGGTATCTCCTTGAGGTTTTGATTTGGATTTCCCTGATGCCGAGCGATGTTGAGCACTTTTTCATGTGTCTGTTGGCCATTTGGATGTCTTCTTTGGAAAAATGTCTGTTCATGTCTTCTGCCCATTTCTTGATTGGATCATTTGTTCTTTGGGTGTTGAGTTTGATAAGTTCTTTATAGATTCTGGATACTAGCCCTTTATCTGATATGTCATTTGCAAATATTTTCTCCCATTCTGTCCGTTGTCTTTTGGTTTTGTGGACTGTTTCTTTTGCTGTGCAAAAGCTTTTTATCTTGATGAAATCCCAATAGTTCATTTTCAGCATGGTGCTTTTAAACTGGAAATAAGACCGTGTCATTTCTCTCCTCAAAATCACCCAATGGCTCCCCATCTCATGCAGAGTAAAATGCAAGGTTCTCACTGAGATCTTCACGGCCCCTATAGGGTCTGTGCCCACACCCATGCTTCTGGTCTCACCGCCTCTCACTGTCTCCAGCACCCACCCTACTCCAGCCTCCTTAAGCATGAGAGGCTTGGTCCCATTCACTGCCCTCCCCCTTCCTTCTGCCTGAAAAGCTTGGTTCTTACATCCTCCAGTTTTGTGCTTAAAAGTCTTATTGAAGAGGCCTTTCCAGACCATCCTACTGAAAATTGTGCTTTCCCCCCCTTTCCCCAGACTATGTTATTTAGCTCTGTTGCTTTCATTACCTAATATAGCTTACATTCTTACGTAAGTTTCACTAGGGCAACGCCACATCCCCAGTGCCTACGGCCACACAGGCATGCAGTAGGCATACAATACATATTGGTTGGGTGAATAAATGAGGATCACTGTCCTAGGTGATCCTATCTCAAAAGAAGGAATATATTCTCTCTAATCCATCTACTTCTGCTCAAATGAAGCAACAGCAACACTGTCTTGGATCAATTATTTATTTACTTAAAAATATCTTTAAGACTTTATTTTTGTAGAGCAGTTTTAGGTTCACAGCCGAATGGAGAGGAAGATACAGCAATTTCCCATATACCCCCTGCTCCGCCATATGCACAGCCTCCCCCATTTCAACATTTCCCACCAGAGCAGAACACTTGGTTACGATCGATGAACCTGCGCTGACCCATCATAATCACCCAAAGTCCATAGCTTACATTACGGTTCACTCCTGGTGTTGCACACTCTATGGGTTTGGGCAAATGTATAATGAAATGGATCCATCATTATGGCATTATACATAGTATTTCTACTGCCCTAAAAATCCTCTGTGCCCTCCCTATTCATCCTGCCCCGCAACCCCTGGCAACCACTGATCCTCTGTCTCCCTAGTTTTGAATTTCCCACAATGTCATATAGTTGGAAGCATACCATATGTAGCATTTTCAGATTGGCTTCTTTCACTTAGTCATATGCCTTTAAGGTTCTTCCGTGTATTTTTATGGCTTGATAGCTCATTTCTTTTTAGCACTAAATAATATCCCATTGTCTGGATGGACCAGAGTTTATTTATCCATTCACCTTCTGAAGGGCATCTTGGTTGCTTCCAAGATTTGGCAACTATAAATAAAGCTGCTAATAACAACTGTGTGTGGTTTTTGTGTGGATGTAAGTTTTTAACTCCTTTGGGTAAATATCAAGGAGTGCAGTTGCTGGATCATATGGTAAGACTCTGTTTAGCTTTGTAAGAAACCACTAGTCTGTCTTCCAAAGTGGCTGTACCATTCTGCATTCCCACCAGGAATGAATGAAAGTTCCTATGGCTTCACATCCTCACCAGCGTTTGGTGCTCTCAGTGTTCCGGATTTTGGCCGTTCTAATAGACATGTGGTGGCATCGTTATTGTTTTAATTTGCATTTCCCTGATGACCTAGGATGTGGAGCATCTTTTTATATGCTTATTTGCTATCTATCTTCTTTGATGAGCTGTCTGTTCAAGTCTTTGGCTCTTTTTGAGATCAGTGTTGTTTAGTGTTGAATTTTAATCTCTAACTTTTTTTTTTTCCCATGGAGAGAAGCTGCCATTGCTAGTTGTTTGTAGAGATGCAGACAGCAAGTCAGATTTTCTGTGTTCCAGGAAGGGTCCAGTGAGCCCTTTGTTTATAGAAATGCTCAGGAAACCTTGTCCTGTGGGGCCGGGCAACCCTTTTGATGGCTTGATTGAGACTGCCCATCCCTCTGGTCACCAAAGCTTGGAAAGAAAGGAAACTTCCTGTGAGGAAATGGAAACTCAATCTTTTCCCTTTTGAGGTTGAATGCTGTTTGGACCCCCACAGACTGAGATGGCCTCTGGCTGAGGCTGTCCTTACAGAGAGAGAGTAGTGTTGGGTGGGAGCCCCTATCTGCCTGCCGTGGGGTGCATGCTTGTAGGGGGACCTTGGGAGCCCGAGCTGGTTTGGGTGTGTGGCTTCCTGTGCAGAAATACCCTTGGAAAGTGGGATTTTGTTGCCTTGAAGAAATGCTATGTCTTGAAACCCACAGTAGCACCAATGATTTCTTTGAATCAGACACGATGAGTTCTTAATTGTAGCCCTTGTGATCCTCTCTGCCTGGCCGGGCAGCTAAATCTGGAGCAGCCCAGTTCTGGGGGTGGCTGTGGTTTCCTTCAGCCCCAGGGGCATCTGTCTCAGTTTTGCTTCATGTGACCGGAGGGGACCGGCTTTGGAGACACTAATAAGCACATGGGGGGCGGTGGGGGATGGACGATGTTAAGATGTTGGCAGGAAGCCACAAGCGGGAGATGTTGAACTTCCTGCTAATCTGGCATGTTGCAGCCTGAGCCGAATTCAGTTTGAAAAGTAAAAGGGATGCTGCCTTCCTAGTGCATGATGCCGGTGGGCTGGCTCAGGCTGGTTATGGAAGAGTCTGGTGTCCTCAACAGAAATAAGCGGGGCGCAACATTCCTGCTTCTGTCTGTCCTACTGCCCACTCTCTAGCCCACATCCTTGTTTCTGATGGCCCTCCATCACACCCAGGTGAAACCCAGCCTGGACTAATCCAGGTCTTTCTCCCTGTTCCCACCCCTGTGCCCTGGAGGATACCACGAGATCCAGCCTGGTGCTGCTGGAGGTGTACGGACCCCCATCACTACCCTCCATCCCTCTAACTTCCCTCTTCGCGGGTTGTTTGCTTCCCTCAAAATGACAGCTTGACCACTTCCCCCTTCACTCTGAAAATGGAGACCAACAGACAGAAACCCCTTTTACTTTCCCCCACCAAAACTATTCCCCTAGCAACGTTTGGAATGATAATAACTGAATATGAAGTGTGAGCTTACAATGACCCAGCCTTGCCCTAAATGCTTCACTGTCCAACTCCATCTACTTTTTGGCCTTTTTTTTTTTTTTTTACTTAAACCAACAAACACCAAGGCACAGAGAGATTAAGTGACTAGACTGAGCTTGTAGGACTTGTCCTGGGCAGAACTGGGATATGAACTCGGTGCTAACTGAGTCCAGAGGGCCCAATACCTGTTAGGATGCCCAGAACACGTGAGCACAGGGGTGCTGTGTCAAAATGTGTTCAGCGAATCTACTGATGAATACATGAATGTGTGAAAGCAAAGAGGTTGAACTCCAGCTTTAGATTGGGATGCCAGGCAGCTCAATATCAAACACAAGGGGAAAACAGTAATGATTTTGGGGAGGTGGAGGTGGTGAAACACAGTCAATTTATATTTGAGTTAATTTTTCCAATGCAAAAACAATACCCACTAACTGAGGAATGTATGAAAGAATCACAAAAGTATAAAGAAGAAAAACAAAGCCACTAGGAGAACCAGTGATATTTGTTCCTTTGTGAAATTCAGATATCTTTGAAAAAAATAATATGTGAGGCTCCTGTCGTTTATATAACTTTGTGCGAATGATTTTGAGATCCTTTTTGAAACCAGTTGGGATAAATGCCTAAGGTTAAGGGTGCCCACTGCTCATCTTCCTTCCTCCTTTAGTCGATAGAGAACAGATGCAAGGAGCCCAAATGGGGATTGAAACATTGATTTGATTACTGGCACAATGCAAGTACCTGGTCCTGCAATGGGAGATTACAGAATGTACCTGGGCCTCCTATATCCTTCTCCAAACTATACCTGTATGAGTGGACCAGGAGGCCTGGCCTGACTCACAGTATCAGTCAGGGTTCTCCAGACAAACAGAGCCAATAGGATATGTATAGATTTATAGAGAGAGATTTCTTTGAAGGAGTTGGCTCATTCTGTTACGGAGGCTGTCAAGTCCAAGATCTAGAGGGTGGGCTGGCAGCCTGGAGACCCAGGGAAGAGCCAATGTTGCAATTCAAGTCTAAATGCCATCTGTTAACAGAATTCCTTCTTGCTTGGGAAGGTCAGTCTTTTTGCTCTAGTCGGGCTTTCCACTGATTTGATGAGGCCCACCCCTATTATGGCAGATAATTTGCTTTACTCATGGTCTCCTAATTTAAATGTTAATCTCATCCAAAAACCCTCACAGAAACATTCAGAATAATGTTTGACCAACTCTCTGGGGATGGTGGCCCAGTCAAGTTGACACAGAATCATACTCACCTAGGCTCAGGTGTCAAACCCGGGGAGTGATATCCTTTCCCCAGCCAGAGGTCTAGGTGGTGGGTAGGGCCCACCACATGGAGGCTGGAGGTGGAGAGCTCATTGTCTTTGAACTTTGACATCTTCAAAGGCTCAGAGCCAGTTGTTGAACACAGTGTACTTGGGAAGTTGGTCTAACACGAGTCAGTCCCTGGCTCAGGACAGTGAGATGCAGAACTGTAGAATGCTGGAGCTGGAACAGGGTGGGGTTTGTCTTCTTTCCAGCTTGACCCCCATCTGCTTGCTTGTCAGGTGAGAGAATGAGGGCCATCTGTTCATTATGTAATGCATTTCTGAACTTTCCTCTTGCCCCCGATCAGGATTTTACTTTCTCACGGGTATTAAGTGTGATTTGTCCCTGATGTTTTTGGAAATAAACTTTCAGGGTTTCATTGGAGTGATTAGGAGAAGTAGGCTGGTGGAGGGTGGGGTTAGGGGTGAAGGTCTTTCGGTGTGTACTGTTCCTTCAGTAGAGGAAGAAGTGCAGAGCACAGGCGTGGTACGGCCGTCAGACGTGCTGTGATGGTTAGTGGTATGTGTCCGCTTCCCGGCACACGGTGGGCTCAGGGACCTGGTGAAACGTTATTTCTGGGTATGACTCTGAGGGTGTTTCTGGAAGGGATTAGCATTGGAATCAGGGGCCTGAGTAAAGCAGATCACCCTACCCGGTGTGGGTGGTGCTCTTCCAATCTGTGAGGGCCCCAGTGGAACAAAAAGGTGGAGAAAGGGAAAAGTCAGTCTTTCTGCCCGAGTGCTTGAGTTGGGACAGCCATCTTCTTCCCTCGGACTGGGGCTTCCCCCACTGGCTTCCCTGCTTCTCTAGCTTGCAGACCATAGATCAGAGGACTTCACAGCCTCCAGAATCACATGAGCTGATTCCTCAGAATAAATATGTATGTATGTATGTGTGTATGTACGTATCTATCTATCTGTGTAACTATGTGTCTACCTATGCATCTATCCATGTATGTATGCATGAATCTATGTGTCTATGTATCTTTCCATGTATGTATGTATCTATGTATCTACCTATGATGTATCTATATATCTATCTATATTTGTCCTATAAGTATCTATATTTATTTCTCCAGACAACCCTGACTGCTACAGTGTCTTATTTATTGTGCTTAGAATAGTGCTCAGTCTACACCCTTAGTACTGGGTCACTTAAATGGAATGCCAGACTCCAGGAGTCTTCATTATCTGAGTTTCTGAAGTTATAGAGTTACACAAAAAAGCAGAAATAGACACATCATGAAAATATTAAGTAATGGACTGGCCACATGTGAAAATCTTCCTCTGCTCCAACATCTGTCCCAGAGACCAAATATCTCTGATTGGAATCTGGGGTTGTAAACACTCAGCGATCTCGTGCCAAAGCCAACAGGCTGCACAATGACAATGCAAACCTGGTAAGGGGTAGGGCTTTTCATGCAGCTGATGAAAATGATGTTGGATCCCTGCTCAGATCTCAGGCAGAGCCCTAAGCAGAAGAGGCCCTGGCAGCAGGAGACCAGTTAAGGAATGAAGAAGAGAAAGGTTATAAGCAAATCAGGACAGATTCTTCAAAAGGGGATGATTTAAACATCAAAGGATTGAGAGAATCCCATGGGAGAATTGATGCTGTCTGCAGATATTTTTGTAAAATTTTATTTTTTCTGATTGAAGTCTGTAATTGCTATATTACACAATCGCAGATTTCAATCAGAAAAATGATCCCCCTCTGTAAAACCTGATTTATTTCTTGTTCATTTTGAAAAGTAGTTTATGGTTCAATTTATAATGGAAATGTTGTTAGATATAAGAAACACTTATTTAATTTTACTGTTCCAGATAAAATTTCAACCCAAACTTTTTTTTTCATTGT
Source organism: Callorhinus ursinus (assembly GCF_003265705.2). Taxonomy (NCBI): domain Eukaryota; kingdom Metazoa; phylum Chordata; class Mammalia; order Carnivora; family Otariidae; genus Callorhinus; species Callorhinus ursinus. The sequence continues at coordinate 8,384,636 of NW_027397088.1, forward strand.
TTCCTTGGTAACCATTATCCTTGGATGATGAGGACTGTTTTCCATATGCTGGGGTGGGAAAAGCCTCCCTTAAGCAAGACACAAAATGCCAAAGGAAAAGACTGTTGTAACTGACCACTAAACACGTGATACTTTTGCATGGTAGCCTGATAAAAGGCACATAACTCACTGGGTGAAAATCTGGGTAGCATGTGTAATCGCTAAAGGTTATTAGCCATGACATATGGCAAGCAAATTCAAATCATTAAGAAAAAGAAAAGTAACGCAGTGTCAAAATCGCTAAAATTTGTGGCTGGTGGATTCACAGAAGAAGGAAAAGGGGACCAAGGGCGGAGAATGGTTCACGAACCTGTGAAAAGGTATCGACACTTTTCATGGTAATCTGGGGAGTGCAAAATAAAACATCAAAACACCATTTCAACCCACAGATTGCCAAAGACTGGAGATAACATCAGTCCTGGCTCAGGTGCAAATAAATATACACTCGGGCACACATTTTCTCTCTTTTGGAGACACAGCTTTGTACTGTCTAGCAAAGTTAAATGTGTATGTCTTTGAATACAGCAATTCCACTTCGAGGAATACAAATCTATCCCATAGAAATGCTCACACAGAACTGCCTACAAGTTGATTGCTAAAATAGTATTGTAGAAAAATGGGAAATATTGGTTTTACTGTGAATAACAGCTAATACTTACAGAAAGCCTCCTCTGGGTCAGCACTTGCCTAAGCACTTTATATAAATGAACTCACTTAATCCCCCGTGACAACACTGTAAGTGCTTTCATGAGCCTCCTTGTCCAGGTGAAGGACACAAAATAGTGAAGAGGCAGTTTATTCATGGCCTCGAGCTAGCAGGAGGCAGAGTTGCAATGGGGTGGGGTGGGGGATGGGGTGGGACCCCAGGCGGTCTGGCGCGAGTCTGTGCTCTACATCACTTGCCGCGTCACCTACATCCAGTATAGGAGGATTTAAATAAATCAGACAAAATCCTTGAAAGCAATACCAAGACCTATTGTCAAATGAAATAAATGGGTGGCAGTGTAATTGCATTTATGAAATATGCAAACCGTCAGTGGTGTGTGCGTGTGTGTGGTGTATGTATGTAAATGCACAGATGAGGGCCAACTGGAAGAAACACAGACCATTCTTTTTTTTTTTTTTTTAGATCTTATTTATTTATTTGAGAGAGAGAGCAAGCATGAGCAGCAGCAAAGGGAGAGGGAGAAGCAGGGTCCCCCCTGAGCAGGGAGCCCAATGCAGGACTCGACCCCAGGACCCTGGGATCATGACCTGAGCCAAAGGCAGATGCTTAACCGACTGAGCCACCCAGGCGCCCCTCACACAGACTGTTCTTAGTGATTGCATCTGCTAAGGGACACGTGACTGGGGGCAGGTGATGGGGGGTTCTGGTAAAAGACTTTTCATTTCTAATCTATATTCTATTTGTCGTTCTGTTCTAGTCTATATTCTAATTGGGTGGATTTTTTTAGGATATTATATTTCTGACATGTATCATTTTCAAAGCTCAAAGCCAAACACTAAGGGGTTGCAGGTACTTCTGACCTGGTCTCTGAATAGCTGAGTTTGCGGCTCAGTGATTGTTTCCAAGTTTTGCCGGGGGATGAAGAGCAGCTTGCGGTCAGAGAGACCTCCGTGGTTGAGGGAGTGGGAGCTGTGGGCCGGCATCTCTCTCCCTCGAGTGGGGCTCCTCCGCTGGACTCAGCCCAGCCCTGGTCATGGGGGCGAGCTGGAAAAGAGGAATATTTCTCACCTGTTACCCATTTACGAGAGACCTATTCCAAATTGCAATAATTTAGCCATCAGCCGGGCCACAGCACGCGTTCTCACGCACGCAGTATTTATTTGTTAAATAAGGATATAGGGGGGAGAGGAGAGACACAGGAGGTATATTGACACTCGTGCCCTGAACAGGGCAATGATGGGCCTTATTATAGGAATTATGTCATTTTGAACTGGCAAGCCCACAGTCATTTACAATCCCACTTGCCCTCCTCAACTGTAGAATTTGAAAACTAAAAATACTCACTTTCCCAGACTTGCTTGCCTCTGGGGGTGACCGTGTGACCCAGTCCTGTTCCGTGAGATGTTCACTGGTATCACTGACTGGACTTCTGGTAAAGCTTCCTGATGGCGCAGTCTAGACTAGAATGGCCCATCAAATTTTTACTCTTCCCCCCTTTTTTCCTGAGCAGACTACAGATGCCTAGAAATGTAGCTGTCGTCCTATAACTATGAAGATGAAGGTCACACACCATTGATTTCGTAGGGCCGCCATAAAAAAGTGCCACAAACCGGGTGGACTAAAACCCCAGAAATTTATCCTCTCACGATTCTGAGGGCTAGAAGTTCAAAATCGAGGTGTCAGCAGGGCCATGCTCCCTCTGAAGTCTCTAGGGGAGGATCCTTCCTTGCCTCTTTTTGTCTTCTGGTGTAACTGGCGACCCTTGGCACTCTTTGGCTTATAGAAGCATCACACCAATCTCTGCCTGTGTTGTCACATGGCCTTCTGTGTCTGTGTCTCCTCTTTTCTTATAAGGGAACCAGTGATATTGGATTTAGTGTCTACCCTACTCCAGAATGACCTCATCTGAACATGAGGACGTCTACAAAGACCCTGTTTCCAAATAAGATCACATCACAAGTACCAGGGGTCAAGACATGGACACATTTTTTTTCGGGAGCAGTCATGAAACACACTAAAAATAGACAGTAGGAAGATCAAAGCCCCTCACAGCTCTGTGGGATTACCACCATTGGATAGCCTACCTACACCTTCTTGTTGTGCAAGTAAAATAAGTTCCTTATTTATTTAAGTCATTGTGTAGGTGTTATTTTTGCTGTAGCTGAACACATTCTTAACTGACACGTTCCTAAATGCCATAGCTATTCATCTATCTACCCACCTAGTCAGCCAATCTGGAGGAGACACCCACAGTATCCCAGACAGGGAGCAAAGGCGATGTCTTACTCAGAGTTGAGTCTGGCACAGAGAGAGTACTCATTATTTATTTGTTAAGTACATGCTCAGAAGACACATTTCTTGCTTTCATGGAACTTAGAATTTAGACAATATGCAAAAAGATAGACAATTCAAGTGTAGAAATAGACTTGTACCTAACTCTTTCTTGGGGTTTAAGGGGGGTTTCATGGTTATCAAGGGTGCTGGGAGTACATACAGAGGCTGAAGAGAGTGTGATGCATCTAAGAAATGGAGAACAAATTTACTGTACTGATCCATGGAGGGCAGGGAAAGGGGGAGGGATGAGGAATGGGAAGAGTGTGTGTGTGTGTGTGTGTCTGTGTGTGTGTATGTGTGTGTGTTTGAAGAGCAATCTGGAGAGAGGGCTAGAGACACAAGCATGAACACTTGAGATCATTTTTTAATATCTGAACCTGTGTCTGCTCACATGGTGACCGAGGGGGGGACTACTGTGTATACTTTTATATTTGGGGAGGAGAGGGTCTGTCGGTGGGATGCTTTCCCTCTGTAAGTTGCCTGGCTGACATGACAATAGGTACAATGCACCGCAGAGGAAAAAGACCTTAAGATGCAAACGTCCCTCTTTTGCATTCCTCGAGCCTGCTCTCATAAACTCTTGATTCTTGGGTCAAGAGTCTGAAGCTCGAGTTTTGTATTTTATGTCACATGTGTTAACACTTAGGGATGTTTCCAGTAGGCCTTGCTTTCGCACATCATCCTTATGCAGCTGTGTTTTCTGGAGACCCGTGGAGAGCTGGTTTATGCCAAGTGCTCACTCCTGACACTCACATTCCCGCCTCCCATTGTGCTTGCCAAGGGAACAGGCATGGACAGCTCTCACTTGTGTGGACTTCTGTTTCCTGCATCACTAAAATTAACCTTCTAAAAAATGCATGAAAAAACAAAATGAAATAAATGGAGCCTTGCACACAGAAAGTGCTAACAACGGATCGAATAAATGTCTACAAGTTACAATAATCTATAGTCCCTTATCTTGGGAAAAATCATCGTTATCATTTTGAGACGTAATCAGAAGCAGGTTGATTTATTTTTCAAGATTTTATTTTTAAGTAATCTCCACACCCAAAGTGGGCCTCAAACTTACAACCCTGAGATGGAGAGTCACAGGCTCCATGTACGGAGCCAGCTGGGTGCCTCAGAAGTGGGTTGATTTTTGTGTCCCTTGGCCCCTCGTGGTAGGCTGGTTCTGGCTCTGCCCTTGGATGAACATTCAGGCAGGATTCATGTTTCTTCTGGCCATCTTGACTGGTACTGACCTAGAGATCTAGCACTGGCGTGTTCTAGACTTGGCAAAAGTTTAAAGCTGATCATTTCTCTTGAAGTTTCTCTTGCAGGTTCTTGGGAGACCCCTCATCCACTAGGATCTCTCATCTTCTTTCTCTTGACATGGGTGAATACATCTCTGTAATTTCTGGTTCTCTGTGACCCTTCACAAGTCCTTAGGCATCTGGATGTACGTCTCTGGCCTCTTTCTATTAGGGGTCCCCTTGCTCCTCTAGGGAAGCCCTTTTAGGGCAGGATTAAGACATCCCCTCCCTAGCTTTCTCTCATCGCCCATCCTTTGCCCATCACACATCTTTTACCATGACGTGTTTAGGTAAGTCAGGCACTCCCAGGGCAGTAGCAGCCTCTGCCCACAGTTCAGGAACCAACCGGTCCTGCTGCCTTCAGACTTATCAGGCAGGAATTAGACACCAGTCCTCTGGGTACCCCCAAACTACAGGGGACACACATTATGCTTTCTAAGTGGTAGCACTAAAGCCCCTTTCCATAGGCTTGACATGAGGGAAAAGCATGCCTACCCCACCCTAATGGGGGAGGGGAGGACACACAGCACACTGAGAGCTCTCTCTCTGTATACAGCTTTGTCAGGGCCCCTACCCCCTTCTCTTCATGTGGTTTAGGGATCCAAGAGTCATGATCAATCTTGAAAAGTTTGTACTGCTGTCCCTCACCCTTTCTTTGGAATAGAGTATGTGTTATCTTCATGCTTCGGGTAAAACTTGTGTTTTAACGTCCTGTTACAATTTCTCTGAACCTTGGTCCCCTACCTGTAAAGTGGGAAACATAGATTTGTAGCTATCAGCCATTTGGTTGCTGTGAGGACTAAAGAAGGTATCTAAATAAAGCCCTAATTGTGTCTGGCATGGAGTAGATGCTCAGCCAAAGGTTCTTCCTTCCCACTTGACCCCATGCTCTTGAAGGTGTTCATTGAGCCTGGTGGGAATAACTTGCCAAAGGTTATTTCTCATGTCAGCTTTTGGAGGAGCGATAGGATCCCCTGATTCTAAAGCCCTGATATAGTACCTGCAGTCAATTTCTGTGCTTCATCCCTGTGGCTGGTGCCTAGATCAACCCTTAGCTCAGTCTACACAGGAGGTGAATGGTGATTCCTTTAAATATGGGCCTCCTGGCACTTCACCCAGAGCAACTAGCATTGATGATACCTAGGGCAGACTCTGGAGGAACTCAGAGCCCCAGGACCATGGATGGAGTTTGTCTGACCAAAGGGTGAATGAAAGTCATTGCTCAACAGATTTTTCCCTTCTGGGGCCCATTGTGTCCCTATGAAGCCTGGTCCCTACACTGCCTTCCCTGGTGGGTGGAGGGGAAGGTGGAGAGGGGTATTCTTTCCTGAAAAGGAGAAGTGATGTTCAGATCTTCCCTTAGGAAGGCTGAGAAACTGGCCCTTCCTCTTCCACTGAACTTCATCTTGTAAAACTGACTCTCAGAAACAGCCAGGATTTCACCTGGCTGTGGCAGGAAAAATCTGGGAGGAGTTGGTGAATTACACAGTCTCCATTTTTAAGTTTTCTGGATATACCAGGGTTCCTTAACTGGGCCGGAGTTGATAGTTAGGCAACACTGCCCCCTAGAGGTCCTCTGGTGCTCTTGATCATGTTCCTTCAACCACCCAATCTTGGGTATCATCTTAGGTATCATAATATATTCCCTTATAGGTAGACACTCAACTACATCCCTTGATTTGTGGTGATTCAGGAGTTCAAAGGAAATAAGTTGAGCCTTATCCACAGATGAGCTTCAGGCATATACGGACCTGTTCAAGGGACATGGTCCAGGACCAGGCCAAGAGAGTCGATGAAGGCCCACAACTGTATGTTCATATATTTCAAAGTTATAAATTAACCTAATAAACTAGCAAATACAATATATCCTTCAACTTTGACAAATGTACTTTCATAATGACTCGGACGGCTAAGATCAGGTTCAGAATTCCTAGACTTTTTGGACTTGCCCTTCTAAACATCACAGTGTGGGAGAAGCCATGTGACCTCTGTACTGCCCGGCTTCTGTTTGCCCACGCAGCTCCATCTGTCAGTGCAAGAAGGTTCAAACGCACATATGCGGACAACCTAGCCCCCATTTCCAAGCTCTGTCCATAGTACCCCTCAAACAGTTGTCCCTGGTACGCCTCCCAGGTCTAGGTTGCATGTACTAAGGCACAGACAGATAAAAGGGTGTGCAAACTCTAGATATCATGGGCCCACTCAGGCAGGGATTCCAGAATCCTGGGTACTTGAAGCATGGAAGACCATGGTCTCTAAGTTAGCATGATCCCTTGGTCCTATTGACTCCTCACTATCTGAGGTAGAACATGTCTAGAAAGCTGAAGCAGAGCCCTCTAAAACATGGGGCTCAGGATGAGGGTCTTTTTACTTGATTCTAATGGCCATTATTGACTGGAGAGTCTCTAAAGGAAGCCATATTTCTAGGAAAGACATTTTGGCTGCTGAGAAAAACATAACCAACAATGGAGGAGAAAGAAGGCTGGAAGAGTTGACAGGATGAATAGCACAGCTCAGTTGATCAAGACACAAATGGTTCCAGGTGTAGGGTGGGGCTGTTCTCAACCCAATCTCAACCCATTCTCAAACCAGTGGCTCCCCCTTTCAGCAGCCCTCACTCCAACTTCTAGTGCCTGTGCATGCTAGGAAGAGGAGGGCTTCCATACAAAGAGCACAACCACATCCAGCTTAGGAATTCAACAACTCTGGTGTGGGAAGTCCCTCTGCAAGAGCTGGTCATGAAGATCAGGAAGCATATTTCCCATAGGTCAGAGGAGGAGATTCCCAGAGGATGAAGATGTGGAAGACTTGTGGGTAGTGGGAGGTGAAGGGGTTCCAAGATCAGTGGTAGTTGGTGTGGGAGAGGCAACAGGAGGGAAGCAGAGAAGGGTCCATGGGGCAGAAGGGTGAAGAGAGCTGTTGACCCTGGAACAGAGGGTCTAGAGAGCAGCAGGTGACAGTTTGACTATAAATAAGCTCCCTTGGGACAGATAGAAAGAAAGCCTAGGGAACAATCTCTTACATGTATAATTTCCATGGGGACTTTAGAGACTATTGGAAAAGGGGATTCTGGGAAAAGACAGGCTTTCCTGTATTTCAAGGCAATGAGAATCAAGTACATGAAGAATCAGTGTCTAGATACGGAGTCAATAGCACATGATTAATTTGAATGTACAAATCAGTAAGGCCTGGGGTTACCTGGTTCCAGATGCTTTTTTTGAAAAATGGAAATTAAAAAAATTAACTTATGTTTCATATAGAGAGGCCTGGGTGCATTATACACTTGTAGTATGTTTTTAATCATAGTTTAAGAAATACTGGGGTGCACACACACAAAACACACTTCCAACATCTAGGAGACAGGGACACCTATCTTCAGCAGGAGGCAATTGAAATGGTCTTTGTCATTTCATGCTCAGCTGTAATCTTTTTCCAGTTAATTCTCAGGAAGACAGATGTTTCCAATTTAGCCCCGAAGAGTACACAGTAATAAAATAATCTTCAAAATAGCATGTTGGTAGGGCCTAGTGTTTACAATCCATTCTGAATAAGAAGCTTTGCCTTTGCCTGTTTGCATTTCCATCGGGAAGATGGGGTTGCCAAGCAAGCATTACCATGTTATCTTTTGAACTTTTATGTTCAGATTCTGATTTAGACATAACATTCTTCCTTTGAAATGCTCTGCAGAAGCTGACCAAATATTTATATATTTTTTCAAACATGAAATTCCTCCCCCTCCCCTTCCTCCTCCTTCTTCTTCATGTGGCCAAAAAAATCTGCTTTTCTGATGGTACCTCATTAAACCTTGTTTGACTATTTGTGAGGCTTTTTAGAAGACACTAGAGACCTTTTCTATGGGTTAAGCCTCTATGGAGGTGAAAGATTTCAGGAGAGCCCCGTGATCTGTTTAACTCAGAGAAAATTCGGATGAGCCGCAGAGAATGGTGGAAGCAGCACAAGGATAAGAACATGGCTCATCATGTAGAGCATCACAGTCAGGTACAGAGAAGAACATGACTTCTAGAATATGTGCTGAGGCCAACCACCCCAGCTCCTAAGGAAGATCTCGGTTCAATTTTCATTTCATCAATGGTGCCCTTGAGCTAGGATTCTCTGGTTCCAGGTCTGTGCTTGTTGGCAGAGGGAGGGTGATGGCTGTCACTCCCTTGGGATTTCTCCTACTGAGAGTCAGAGTCTACTCCCCCTCCTTTTGATTCTGGGCTGGCCTATGTCTGCCCCAGCAACCAAGTATGGTAGGAGCAATGCTATGGCAGTTTCAGACCTAGGCTTAGGGAGTCTTGCAGCTTCCACTCTGGTCTCTCGGAATTCTGAGCTGCCAGAGAACAAGTCCAACTCTTCTATTGGAAAGAACACATGGGAAGGCTCTGGGATTCCATGGAAAGGGGAGGGATCCCGCTGAGCCCAGTAGTCCAGACATTTCTATCAAAACACCAAGCAAAGCCTTCTTAGACCCTCCAGTCCCAGACTGAACAGCATCTAGTGACCCCAGGCAACAGCACAAGGAGCAGAAGAGTTGCCTGACTGAATCCTGCCCAGATTCCTGACACAAAATTGTGAGTGCTAATTGTGGTTTTAAGTCATTACGTTTTGGATAGTTTGTTTATATGGTAACAAGTAACTAAGGCAGGCATAGTGGCCACCCAGGAAATAAAGGAGTTCTGCAGACATCATCCCAAGGCACAGGGGTTGCACTGTAAGAAAACAAACCCAGAAAGAGGGATTCTTTTAAACATTTCCCCTCTCTCCAGAAGAGAGTCACAGATACACCGCAGAGACCCAAGGTTACACGTCTGCCCAAGACTCTGTGCTCTTTGCTACATCTCAGCACTCCTGCAAATAGACTCCCAATGGAACAGCCCCTACAGTCCAGCACACGGTGCAAGTCCGAGTCTTCCTGGCCATGTAGCTTGGACTTAAGCCAGAGTCTGCTAATCCAAATAGTATCTTACTTGTACCCCAGGTCAACATTTCTGATCTGCCAAGAATGACCCTGGATCAAATGACTCCTTCCCCTTCACTACGTTGACAAAAGAGTGCTGGTTGAGGTCGGTCTTCCACCAAATGTAAACCTCATCTATATTGCCGTTGTCTTTAGCTGGAAATTTTCACCATGAGAATTCTCATAGCAAGTACAGCTATAATTGGGGGAAAGAAAAGGACTCAGTGGAATGCAGCTTTGTAGATAAGAGTAAAAATTATCTCAAGTTACAAAATTTACCAGCTGCTCAAGCCTCAGTATATATCACAGAGACAATGAAATAAACAAACTCAGTGTTATTTACTCAGGGTGAATAACTCCTGGCTCTAGAACCATAGACATGAAATTGAACTTAAGCTGCCTTTAGCTGTGTTGTGCTTGTCAGGTGGTCCTCTGAATGTAATGGCTTATTATGAAACTGTGTGAAAAAAATCTGAAGGACTGGCATTACTTCTGAGGCAATATCTTTCAATAAGGAAAATGGTGTTGAATTGATCAGTGTAATGAACTGTATTTCAGGATTTTAATAACACCTTTTCCATTGTTAGGAAATGTAGTGTGAAACTAAATTTTCTCTCAAGCAATTTTTTGAAGTTTATTTTTGGAGACTTTTTCTGTACGGAATGATGACATTTTGATTTCAAGGATTTCTGGATACAAAGTGAAAAACTCAATTGGCTTAATTTCCCTAGAAAAGATCTCAAATCACATTTGTTACACTCCTTCATTCAGTAGGAATGTCCTGGATGTGTAATGATGTGATATTTTGCTTTCTGCTAGGATTATGTATGTGTTCTAGGAGACGCCTGAGTTCTTGGTAAGGACTTATTATTTTCTGTCTTAGTTTCTGTGACATTATAAGAAAATGAATATTAGCATATTCTGAATCATCAGAATGGCTACATTGTAATCAAGTACTGCCACATACTTTCAGGGTCTCTGTGTGCTTGAATTTAATTTATAAACTTGTTTTCTCAATTTATAGTTGCATGAGAACTATACCTATCGCTCTACTCCTAGCCTTATGTGTGCATATATATTACTTTATTAAGCTTCTTTCTTTGTGGTAGGCACTGATCTAAAAACTTGACATGTCTTATTGCCTTTGCTTCCTACAACAACTTAGTGAAGAAGGTAATAGTCTTATCCCAATCTTATACATGAGGATATCAAGACACAGCGAGGTAAAGCTTAAGTAACAGAAGACTTAACTCAACATTTTTAAAATAGTAATAGAGATTTGTCAAATCACATCATCGAAAAGTTCAGAGGTAGAGAGAGCCTCAGATACAGTTTGGCCAGGGATCTGGCTCAGTTTCTCTGTAATTACTTTGGATCAACCCCTCTTATGTGTCAGCTTCATTTTCTGGTTGGCTTCATCAGGATCACAAGATGGCTGCTTCATCCGCCAGGACTACATGTTTCCTCATTCACACCTAGGGGCAAAGTGTCACTTCTACACCTCCTTTTGGCTTTGCTACGATTGTTTTTGTTTCAACCCAATTCCTGTAGCTAAGAGAATATCTGGCACTGATCAGTTTAGGCTTGAGATAATCACTGTGCCAGTGGGGATGATTTGATCATGATTGGCTCCATGGACCCATGGAAGTCTACCCATGGAGTTGAAGGAGACTGAGTCCCACAAAATTGCATGGCGGCCACACAATGGGCGTCTGCTGAAATGGAGTTGAGGGTAGAAATAATCACAGTTTCCACCCTACTAAATTACCCAAGGTCATGCGAGAAATAAGTAGTACCTAGGATCCAGTCCAGCAAAGTCAGCCCTCTTAACCCCTAAATGCATATCTAATTATCTTCATTATAAAAATTAAGTAAACATCAAGTCTATTCCATACTCAATTTTAAGAAAGATTATGTGAGACAATTTTATTAAAGAGGAAAGAGAAAAGATAAGTAATTCTGTCTGTGTCAGTGATTTATTGCTGTGTAACAAATCAGCTCAAAACTTCATGGCTTATCTTTTGTGATTTCTGTGGGTCAGGAACTCAGGAGAAGTTTTGGCTGGATGGTTCTGGCTCAGGTCTCTCATGTGGTTTCAACTAGACAATGGCTGGAGCTGGGATAGTTGGGGTTAGCTGGACATCTGTCTTCATTCAGTCTCAGAGACTCTCCATGTGGTCTCCCTGCATGGGCTAGTTTGGGCTTCCTCCCAGCATGGTGGCTTCAGAGCAGATAGATGATTGACATAGTAACTCCGGCCTCCAGAAGCAAGAGTCCCAAGAGAATCAGGGGGAAAGCTTTATAATCTTTTACAACCCAGTCTCTGAAGTCACACATCCTTTTCACCAGAGTTATGAACCTACCCAAATTTATGGGCTGGGAACATAGACTCCACATCTCTGTGGGAGGATTATCAAAGTCAGTTGCAAGTAAATTGTGTGGGATCTGAGATACCATTGTGGCCATCTTTGGAAAATACAGTCTGCCACAATTTCTATACTGCTGTTATGGATGGGTTCTTGAGATCTTTAAAACAAAATTAACACCTAACCGAGTAGCCTAGGCAGTTGCTTATAGACACCCATGGCTGTTACTTGCTTTCAAATTTCAACCAATCTCTTTAAAACATGGTTTCAGAAGAGGGGCCCCTGGGTGGCTCAGTCAATTAAGCATCCGACTCTTGATTTTGGCTCAGGTCATGATCTCATGGTCATGAGATAAAGCCCCACATTGGGCTCCACACTGAGTGTGGAGCCTGCTCAAGATTCTCTCTCTCCCGCTGCCCCTCCCCGCCCAACACATGCTTTCTTTCTCTCTCTCTCTAATTTCAGAAGGGACTAGTACTTACTTCCCCAGCACAGTTGCTTTATGCAGGGGTTTACTTCTGCGTAGCATTGTGTTGACTGCAAGAACTTTATTTCTCACATGTGTGCATTGGAAAAGGATAAAATCAGGAGGTTGGGAATAGAAAGGAATATAAAGTGAGTGGCAGATCAGGAAGAGAGGTTTTTCCACTAAAACTTGGGAGAAAGGAAGGAAGATGAGGAAAATCTAATCTGGGACTTGGAACATATTCTCCTGTATGTGGGAGGGAGGGAGCTGTGACATTAATCAGAGCTGCTGACAGCTCCTGATTTGCCTTGAAGGGATGCTGGGCAAGTCAAGCTGTGTAACTCTGGGCAGTGGGAAGGGGATGAAGAAGAAATATGTACGTGCACAAGGGCTACACAAAACCTCACAAACACACAGGTTGCTCCATGTCTCTAGAATCAAAGCAAGAATGAAACATTTCATGTCATACCATTAGTTACAAAAATGCAAAAAATTTACATGCTCATTATCTGTAATAAAGAAAAACAAGCATTTCACTAAAACCAGGAGAAGGAAAATTATGAAAGTCTTCTAGCTCTTAGAACATGATAAATAGAACTTAATCTTAGAAAACCATTACCACAGATTCATATACAGAAAATCTCATTGGCAAATTGAGAATGGAACTGCCATATGATCCAGCAATTACAGTTCTGGGTATTTCTCCAGAAGAATTTAAATCAGGATCTAGAAGAGATGTTTTCATTCCCATGTTCATTGCAGCATTATTCACGATAGCCAAGAGGTGGAACCAACCTAAATGTCCATTGACAAATGAATGGATAAAGAAAATGTGGTATATCCATAAAACGGAATATTATTTAGCCTTAAAGAAGAAGGAACTTCTGACACGGGGTACAACATGGATGAACCTTGAGGACATTATGTTAAGTGAAATAAGCCAGTTATAAAAGGACAAATACTGTATGCTTTCTCTTATATGAGGTCCTTAGGGGAGTCAAATTCATAGAGACAGAAAGTAGGATGGTGGTTTCTAGGGGCTGGGGGGGAGGGGGCAGAGAGAGAGAAATGGGGAGTTGCTATTCAGTAAGTACTGAATACCTGCTTTCAGATTTGCAGGGTGAAAAAGTTCTAGAGACCCGCTCTACATCATTTTGCCCCTAGTTAGCAATACTGTACTGTATGCTGAAACATTTGTTAAGAGGGGAGATCTTATACGTTTTTTGCCACAATAAAAAATATCATTGGTAATTTAATTACTCCCTATGTTGTCTTTATGCTTGATTTTTGTGCATATAAAGTGTTATTATAATGGCATGCACATGTTTCCTTACAATTTCTCCCTTCCCACCTTATTTTTGTCTTAATGTTTCTCCAAATTAAGCCATACCCTGGGGCTTCCAGAAAACTAGCTCTCCTGGTTAGGGGTGGCTGCCAGACGGATGCTAGCTTCTTAGGGTAACTGTGTGTGGTTATAATTTTCTTAAATTAAGATTTAGCTAATAGTGCATCTGAGTCTATAATGTGAGCAATTTTCTGAAAGTGTTTTTACTGGAGAAAACATGCAACTAAGTGGGAACTCTTTTAATTAATTACTTTCATGGTTGGTTACCCCTTCATTGCTTGTGTTTACAACCAATTTTCAGAAGTAATTTTTGCACTTCAGAATGAGCACACAAGGTCAGGAGAATGACTCAAAAATATAAGCTTGCAAGAGCAGACTATCCACACCATTTTAATTATTTCAGACCAGACAAAAAGATTTTTGACTAAAGTGACTTAGTCATTTTTTTAGAACTTAGGCTTTTTTTTTTTTTTTTTAATCAACCTTTTACTGGAGCAGCCACTCTGGAAAACAGTATGGAGGTTCCTCAAAAGGTTGAAAATGGAGCTACCCTACGATCCAGCAATTGCACTACTGAGTATTTACCCCAAAGATACAAATGTAGTGATCCGAAGGGGCACACGCACCCCAATGTTTATAGGAGCAATGTCCATAAGAGCCAAACTATGGAAAGAGCTTAGATGTCCATCAACAGATGAATGGATAAAGAAGATGTGGTACATATATACAATGGAATATTATGCAGCCATCAAAAAAATGAAATCTTGCCATTTGCAATGATGTGGATGGAACTGGAGGGTATTATGCTAAGCGAAATAAATCAATCAGAGAAAGACAAGTACCACATGATCTCACTGATATGGGGAATTTGAGAATCAAGACAGAGGATCATAGGGGAAGGGAGGGAAAAATGAAACAAGATGAAACTGGAGGGGGAGACAAATCATAAGAGACTCTTAATCTCAGGAAACAAACTGAGGGTTGCTGGAGTAGAGGGGTGTGGGAGGGATGGGGTGGCTGGGTGATGGACACTGGGGAGGGTATGTGCTATGGTGAGTGCTGTGAATTGTATAAGACTGACGAATCACAAACCCGTACCCCTGAAACAAATAATACATTATGTTAATAAAAAAAATCAACATTTCAGTTTTTCACAATAGAATAAAAACAGACTTACGGATATAAGGTAGTATTTTGACAGGTTCTGAATAGGCCAGTGGCCAGGAACTTTCTGAATCTAAGGTTGCGACTCCAATTTCACAGTTTTTTTCCTTCTCTTGAAAATGAATCTTATCTATAGCAATGTGTCATATTTTTAAAAAATCTAATTGCTCAACTTATTCTTTAGGTCAAGAATTGTTATTAATGGGATGCTTGGGTGACTCAGCAAGTTACGCATCTGATTCTTGATTTCAGCTTAGGTCATGATCTCAGGGTCATGAGATTGAGCCCTACATCAGGCTCTGCACTGGGCATGGAGCCTGCTTGGGGTTCTCTCTCTTCCTCTCCTTCTGCTCCTCCCCCTGTGCTCACACTCTCTGTCTCTCGAAAGAAAGAAAGAAAGAAAGAAAGAAAGAAAGAAAGAAAGAAAGAAAGAAAGAAAGAAAGAAAGAAAGAAAGAAAGAAAGAAAGA
>NW_027397088.1:8399747-8416515 GCF_003265705.2 Callorhinus ursinus
AGAAAGAAAGAAAGAAAGAAAGAAAGAAAGAAAGAAAGAAAGAAAGATTATTAAGAAGTCACTGTGGATGGCTAGGATGAGTGTCATCGTTCTATAAAGATCTTCATACTTTACCACATCCAGACCCTCAGGGACAATTCATTCCCATCTCTTCTTTTTCAAACAAGAAAAAGGGGCGAGTAATGTGGTGCCTTACCTGATTGTGACAGAATACTGGAACTCCACAATGGAGACCAAAAAACCTGGGAGGTTGCACTATCTGTGGTCTTGGCCTCTGTGTTAGCCTGCCGGAGCTGCCGTAACAAAGTACCATAGACTGGTTGGCTTAAACAACAGAAATTTATTTCTCTCAGTTCCGGAGGCTGGAAGTCCAAGATCAAAGTGCCAGCCGATTTGGCTCCTGGTGAGAATTCTCTTCCTGGCTTGCAAAACGCTGTTTTCTTGGTGTGTGCTCACATAGTGGAGAGAGAGAGAGAGACAGAGAGAGAATTAATTCTTCTTCTTACAAGGGCACTAATCCCATCATGAAGGCCCACTCTCATGACCTCATCTAACCTTAATTACCTCCCAAAGGCCCCATCTCCAAAGATCCTCTCCTTGACATTGTGGGCTAGGCCTTCAGCATATGAATTTGGAGGGCAGCCCATTTCAGTCCATATCAACCTGCCTTAATTACCTTTTTTCTGGAATAGACTGGGAACTCTGATTTTCCGGGACATATTCAGGAAGAGAATTCTTCTCAGTATCTTGGTTTTAATATCTGAAAAGTGATTCTTACCAGCAACTTCTCAGAAATGTCAAAGTTTATTTAGATAACAATTGCATATCATGGAACACCAAATCTACTCGATGTAAAAGTTAATCTGACATATATTTTTAATGACTGTTACAATTTTTTTGGAGAAATTATTACCATACACCTATTCTTATTACCATTCAAAATTCCTTTTCACTTGTGGGGCCCACTTAGTGTAATAGCATGAGATCTAGTCTACATGGCTTCAAGATTGGGTTCTAGCTCTGGCTCTGGGACTTGCAAACCTAAGCTGTGAATTCTCCCACCTTTAAAAAGTTCCTTCTCTCCATATTAGTTGGGAAAGAGGCATGGATGTCTTCCATCTGCTCTCAAGGTGTAGCTGTGACTTCTCAGAGCTATGTGTCCATATTTTCTACTGTAGACTCCACTTTCTTCACCATTGGTCTCAGTCTGGAATCCACCGTGTGCATGTGTGTATCCGTGTACATGTGTGGTATAAAGAGTACTGATTGAACAGGATCTTTATTTTCAAGTGATAATTATCCAAAACCAAGCATCTTAGGGAAAGGGGGAATGTATTGACTCAGATAAGTAAATGGTAGAAAGAACAGGGTTCTCTCTTTCACTTCTTTTTTTTTTATACACATCCTTTTCCTAAAGTATTGTTCTCCTTAGGGTTAGAATCATGGGTACTGGTAGCACTGGGCACACATCTTCCCAACTTTTCCCTCTAAGAGGAAAGGGCTTCTTCTAACTGGGGAAGGGTTCTGATTGGCCTGCCTTGCATCCTGGGCCAGCTAGAAGAGCCTAGCTTGGGCCAAGAGCTTCCCTCGGACTTGTGTGGCACGGAGTGGCACCATGAAGCACACAAGTGGACCACGTGTTAAGACTAAAAGTAATTTCCTCAAAGAAGAAAGGAGGGCAAAGGCAAGACCACCATGGGAATTAATGAGCTGGGCAGCCACCTCATTTCTCAAACTGTTTCTACTACAGTGAGGCAGGCTTCACATCCCTCTTGGTAGCTCTGTGGAGCTTGTCTTCTCAGCCTTCCACACATAGCTATACGGATGGATCAGATTTTATTGAAGGACTGGGGAAAACTCAAGGGAATGACAACCTATCCTGGAAAGAATTGCGAACCATATGCTGACATTGCCTGTGGTGTGGAATTTTAAGGACAAACATGCCAAATGGTCAGCCTCCCATAGGGGACTTTGTTCTGATCCACCCAACTTCTGTGTGTAGGTCCCCAGCCTCTGTACCATGTGCCTCCTTCCTCTAAGCTTCACCTTGACTCTCCTCCCGCCATTAGGGGAATGAGGGAAATTCTACGATGGGCTCTGTTATGCTCCAGGACACACCTTCCTCCTCTCAAAAGTACTTTCCTAGAGTCTTAGTCAGTCCAGAAATAGCATCTCAGGGGCTCTGGGAGGATGGGCTGTGGTGGTCTTCGCCACTCCAAGTCCCCCAGAGTTGTTCAGGTGGTGGGCTTTGGTACCACTGCTTCCAAATATCCTATGTTGGACTCTTCTGGGACACTGTCCTGGCAGACTCCCCAAGGTTGTTCTTCTTTATGCCCTGCCCACCAGTGTGAGTTGTGGAAATGCATATTCAATTTCCTGATTGTCTAGCAGAAAGAAAGAGATTAATACTTTCCTCACAGTTCTGTAATTGCAAGGTCTACTTACTCACAATGAATGTTCACTTTGGATTTCAAATGGTTTCTCAGTGGGTCTGTTGGGGATAATAAACAGGCACATTACTCAGCCATAGTCAATGGCTGCTTCCCTGGCTACTAAAAAGACCTTGCCAATACACTGAATTTTCTACTTAGAGAGGCTGGATTAACTTCTTAGATAAGGATCATGCTTCTTAATCTCTGTCTGGGGAAAAGAGTTGGTTTTTTTTCTCTCCATTATGCAAGTGATTTTCCTTTGAATATCCCCAGCAGGCTTGAAAATTTCTTTGAAGTTTATGGTTTATCATAAAATTAATGTAAATTTTGCATCCTACTCCATTATACAGGTTTATAAGTAATGTTTTAAATTACTTCTAATGGAGTTAAATATATTTTCTGAAAAGATGTGTCATATTCATCTTGTTACCCTGTTATTCTCGAGCTTTGAGTAATTCTTGGCAATCACTTGAGAAGCCTGGTAATATGTCATTACAGCCTTACTACTCCCTCCCCTCCAATCTCTAATCTTCTGAAGCAACTTGGAGGAGCCCAAGCCTTTGTCAAACTGAATCTTTGGGACACATAACCTCACCCAGATCTTAGAGGGTGATGAAGGGGAACAGACTTTGCAGACAAGCTCAAGACAGCCTTTGGCATTTGCAACACCCATACTCTCTTTCAATCACTTTCTAACTTGGGACTTCAGTTTCATGTACTCACTGGCCCTTATGAATCATTGATTCAAATATTTCTCAACTGAATGTAGCACCACCAACTCCTGGTCAACTCCTGGATATCCTGGACTGGGTGTGTATGTGAGTCAGGACATCCACACTCCTCTGGATCTGGTGGATGCATTTTGCTGCCCAGTATCTATTCACCCGTCTCTGATAACCACACCCCAATATCACTCTGGGGAACCACCCCTAATCCACTTTCCTTCCATTTGCTTTTGGTTGTTTTGGCTCCTTTGAGGTGCAGAACATATGACTCAGGTCTGGCCAATCAGCATGTCTCAGTTCTCTGGCTAGGGACCCAATATGACTCAATCAGAGTGAATAAAATGAAATCCTATTGGGCTTAAAGCCTGGAAGATATACAATCTAGATCTTCTGTAGACATCTTGTGATCAGGAAGAGAGAGACTGTCTGAAAATAAAGCCAAAACACAGAATAGATCATGGCCAGTAGACCATGTGATGAAGAGAAACTGGGTCCTGGCAACATCGTTTGGCATTAAC
Organism: Callorhinus ursinus; assembly: GCF_003265705.2. Lineage (NCBI taxonomy): Eukaryota > Metazoa > Chordata > Mammalia > Carnivora > Otariidae > Callorhinus > Callorhinus ursinus. The sequence continues at coordinate 8,403,423 of NW_027397088.1, forward strand.
ACAAAGCTATGCTTGAAGCCAATATTACCCCTGAACTTTTCAGTTATCTTAGTTAATAAATTACATTTTTGGCTTAATCCTCCTATTAGGGCTGGATGTGTGTGTGTGTCTTTTGGAAATGAATGAATTCTAACTATATGTTCCATGTAAGCAGGATCTTGCCTGCCTAATTTACCACTGTATCCATAGAACTGGGAACAATGTTGGACACATAGCAGGCACTCAAGAAATATTTGCTGAATAAATGAGTGATCGATGAATTAGTACCAGGAATAAGAGTTAGCAAGTAGCAGATTTTGGAATAGGGAATTGGCTGGGTCAATGTTGAATAGAAATCAGAAGGAATTCTCTATTTCAGATTATAAAGTTGACAATATTAATTAGGCAGTAGTAAAAATGCTGGTCAAATTTTCACCTGCTGTGTGTTGGCACTCACACTATGGACTACCAAAGATAACACCAGGGTACTTGGAAGGAAGAATTCCAGGTGTTAGAGTATGCTGGTTACTTTTTATGGTTTCAGTGAAGGCTTACAATAAAAATACAAGCCTAAGCCAAGCACAATTTGTGTTTGCTTGATTTTGAAGACATTCTTCAGCTTAAATTCTTGTCATTAAAAAATGAGCTGTTGATAGAGTATAGCTTTTATAAGACCATCTCAGATATGACTATGGAGGATAATGGACAAAGAGATCTTCCAAGAAGGAGAAACCATGAGCCATGGGAGAAAACAGATGAGGGAGAACTTCCCAGCGCTGGGATTGGCTAACCAAGTATCAAGGTCCAATGCCAGGAAGTAAGCCTTGTTATTCCTATCCAGTGGAACATGATATTTGCTTTGGATTAGTGACCACTCAGTAATTTCCAATTCTTGCTTTTCCTAAATGGTTTTACGGCAGTTACCTTGTTCTCGCCCCACCATTGTATATTGAGTGTGAGGGGTTGCTAAAATGATCATTTAGCTATAGATCATTTAGATTATGAGGCAAGACATTTTGCCTTGATTGACAAGATTGCATATCTTCCAGAGATCCTAGGTTCGTTGCTGGATTAGAATCGGATTATCTTCTTTTGGAGAAGTGGTGAATGTATTTTAAGGAGGTGTAGCAACTTTGCAAGATATGGGAGGAAGCATGCATGCCTGTGCATGTGTGTGTGTTCTGAGAAGCCCAGAAGAGTTGACTATAATGAACTTTAGTTGTATTTTGCTACCCAGCAACCATTTACCTTTATTCTGACAGCCATATGTGGTTTCTCTCTGAGAAATCACCCCTTACCCATTCCGTTGATTACAGATCCACATGCAGATTTGGATTATCCAATTCCCTATTTGCACGTGACCCAGACAAAATCAGATAAACATGATGAGCCTCTGGACTCTCTGGGAAAGATATTCTTGTTGTTTCTAGTGGCAGCTGAAGCTTAAAGAAGAGAAGATATGGAACTTCTATAGTCATCTTACGACCACAGAGGGAGATCTTATTTGAGGATAAAGCCAACATATGGAGGACAGTAGAACTAAGCCAAAAGACAGCAGTGATGGATCTTGATGTTAGGTTTGAAATCCTCACATTGCAGCCAGTACCTGAAGTCAATTCTGTCCTTAGACTTTTCAGGTCAATGAGCCAATACATTCCCATTTATCAAAATACATGTTCTGTTGGATTTCCTGCCATTTTCAACTGGAGCAGTTTTAACTGATGCACCAGACAAGTATCCACTCCCCTGGGGATGCCCTGAAGATGTTCTGAAAGGAGAGCCTGAGACAAGGACTTCCTCAGGTGCACATAGTTTACTTGGGAGGTGATTCCAGGCAGTAGGAATGAGAGACTAGGGAAAGGGAGACAAGAAGGGTCAATCCCACTGGGGATTCTCTGAGGACCTGTGTGGAATGCAACTCAAAATTGTCCCACCAGGAGACGGGGGTAGAAGGGTGGTGGAGCTGTGACATTTATACACTGGCCCCCGTCTGAGTTATTTGAGGGTTGTTCCCAGGAGTCTTAACTCCAGTGTGCATATTGGATTGCAAAAGTGCATATTGCATATTGGATTGCAAAGAGCTGAAGCTCAGCAGATTTCCACAGTTTTAGAGAAATCTCAAAGTCAGCAAAGCAGAGGGACCCTGAGAAAGGCACTTGATGTGAGATGTAGGCAGTATGCACCTAACTGTCCATCACAGATGCACTGAAACTAGATGGACCAGAGGGATGTGGTATTGGTGTGCCAGAAGCATCAACGACAAGATCCATTCCCCATTTTTTCCTTTCAGATTTCTCTAATAACAGACCTCTTTAAATCAACTACAGGAATTGAAGAACCTGCTCACACCTACCTTGGGCTTAGCCTATTCCAATACAACTCTTTCAAATCATCAGATTGATGTCTCCAATACCATGGTGGTAGAGCAACCCTTCATAAGAGGACTCCAGAACAATTTACTTCTGCCCCTACATCTGCTTCTCAAAGAAGCTGGTTTGCCCCAGGTAAATTTGCCAGTGGAATATAAGACATTTCTAAAAATAAAAAACTTTTAAGCAGCAGAGACCCAAATTTGGATGGATCCAGAATTCAATGAACATGGAATCTGACTATTTTATGAGGAAGCTGACATAAACCAGGACAGCTAAAGCTCACAGTTGATAAAGTCAGTCCAATCCTTGACACACTTGAATTCCAAATCTAATCTGTACTAATATAGGCTGGAAACCGGGTCAAGAGGTATTACATCATAGTGTGGGGAAATAACCTGGGGACTTCTGTCTTAGTCTCTCCCTTCCTCCTGGAAAAATATCATGTAACAGATGTCTCTTCCTCAGAGCCTACAGATAACTGTGTTTGCCTATTTATAGAATAATTAATCAGTAAATTTAAAAATTATTTTTGGGGCTAACCTGGCTGACAGCTGGCTTGCTAACCAAATATATCTGTTCTTGTTTTGTCCTTTGTCCCTGAAAAGGGAATGTATATGAAATCTATAGACCGATAGGATCATTACTTCAACTAGTATGGGCTTTGAGGCCTCCAAACAGCAAGGCTGAGATAACTGAATTTTGGGATATAGAAGTCCTCCTTGGATAAATGGCCAGGGGGATAGCAGACGGGGAAGAGACTGAGTATGAGCGTGAATGTGTGTGTGTGTGTGTGTGTGTGTGTGTGTTAAAGCAAGATCTTTGGTTTTTGTTGTTGTTGTTGTTAAAGATTTTATTTATTTATTTGAGACAGAGAAAGTGAGCATGAGCAGGGTGGAGGGGCAGAGGGAGAAGGAGGGGCGGAGGGAGAGGAAGAAGCAGACTCCCCACTGAGCAGGGAGACTGATGTGGTGCTCAATCCCAGGACCCTGAGATCATGACTTGGGCTGAAGGCAGATGCTTAACTGACTGAGCTGCCCAGGCATCCCTGTGTGTGTGTGTGTGTGTGTGTGTGTGTGTGTGTGTGTGTGTGTGTGTGAAGGCAAGATCTTACCCTGTGCAGACTACTGGGCCACCTCCTATCCAGACAACCTGTCACTGGTAGCCAAGCCTTTCCAGGTTTCACTGCTAAAGGAGTAGACACGGCCACTTGATTGTATCTCCTTTCTCCTTTCTTTCTTTCCTGTTCTTTGCTTAACTGTTTGAATATTTTGGCCTTTAAATGGTCTTTAAAAGTAAAAGCAGTTGCATTTTGTCACGCAAGCTTTTTGTCTTTAGTCAAAAATACCTTTTCATGAAATAGAAATATATGGTATCTCCTGTATTACTTTACAGGATTAAATTACTTCCGTTCTCTGTTCCTTCTAAAGAAAGAGTAAGAAAGGGCAGGGGTCTCTTCAATCCAAAAGACCCATCCCCAATTTTAAGCATTTAACCTCACCATTTTAAGTCCTGAGAATACTTGTCTATATCTTCCAAAGGACCCAGCATTCAGGAAGGACTTGTTCTGCCAAATAACCGGTAAACATACCAGGGAAAGGAGAGCCCAGACCTCAGAGTTGCATTTTGGCTAAGACCTTACTCTGCAAAATATGGATCATGGTCTGCAGAAATTTCTGGAAGCCCTGCATACAGGACGGTGCCCTTTGTCACAATAACTGTGACATTTTTACCTAGGACAATGGAAGACCCAGAGAGTTAGCTTCATTCCTGATTCCTGAACTCTGTTGGCAACATCCACATGGACTCCATGCTACTTCCTGGGCCAACAAGAATATTTAGTAATGTCAGACACTTCCAAAGATGACTTATATTATGCCCTGTGCTGGGTCTCCATCCATTTCAGTTACAGTCTCATATAAACAGATATAAGATTCTGCCTTATATACAATCCCAGCCATCTTATTATGGCCTACAGTTTATATCCTCGTTCTGGAAAGTATTATCCCAATTCCACCATGTCCTTCAATATATCCTGGAAGAATATCTTAGTATCTATATTTATAATAGACACAGAATGAGATAGAGATTCTCTGTGACACAGAATCTTGTAGGCCAACCAAGACAAGCTGAAGCAAATCCTTTAGGGCCCCCAAAAAGCTGTTCAAAGTGTAGGCTCCAGAAACAGGAGAGATCATTTTAACAGGAGATGCTACTGACTTTCCTATCGACATACCTATACAACCTGCTTTTGCTGAAAACTGGAAGACTGTTTCCAAGAACGACTTGCATTGTGGAGGCAATCCATCCCCCCTGCATCCTGCGTGATCCATTTTCTCCTCTTTTCTGCTAGTCCTCACCCTCCACTCTTTATCCTTTTGTTCAGCTCTGTGGAATCAGAATGCATACTGGGGAAACAAACCAAACTCTAGTTCTATTGGCACGTTGGCATAGGTATATAGTAGGGATCAACAAATATTTGATTAATACATGAAGATATGTTTGTTTACATATTTTTGGCAGATATTTATAATATTCCTAGACATCTAGTTACTTTCATCAAAATGCACCTCACCTCATTACATTTGGAGCACTCTCTTAAAATTCAGAACTTATCTGGGATTCTGGATTATATTTTCCACCTAAAGGTTGCGCTGAGTATATTACTCATCGTTTGTGCCCGAGCCAGGGGAAAACAATGCAGGATTCCATTAGAGGCATATCTCTCAAAAGCACTAAAACTCAAGACTTCCACTTTGGGTTGTATCTTCTTGAAAGCCATTCTATTTGATTTTATAGGTGCTCATTTTTGGTTTTAGGTACAAAAAATACAAACTAAAAGTAGGAGGAGAATCAAGCACATTTGCCTCATAAGCAGAGCAATTTAGTAACTATCAACATAGAAGAGAATTTAGATCGGCTTTTTCAGTTCAGAAATATCTTTCATGCGAATAGTCATTGTATTCAATCATTTAATTCATCTGATAATTTCCCAGATTGTCTTCATTACAGTTGCCTCGCATTGGACTTGCTTTTGGCTTAATTTTCTTTTTGTTGGCATAGTTTCGCTGAAACTAATTTCTAGATTTTCCTCTTGCCTTCCTCAAATTCAGACTATGGGCTGAGTAGAAGGTGGAATTAATTAACTGTTATATTTGGTAAATATCTCTAAACTGTGGCCTCAGCTAATGACAGATGTCATGAGTATGTCTCCTACCAGTGAGTGATCCTGTACTTGGGGGAGGGATGTATTCTTCTCTCCTTTTTCCAGATGGGTTTGGCTGTTCAGTTCAATAACATAATATGTAGATGATCAGAGACCTGTCTACAATAGAAGGGCCAAATGAGCAGTTTGGGTCTTAATGTCTTAGTTTCCAACTTGGCAATTAAGCAATGTAATCATTAGGCTCAGAGGAGGTGCTACTGGTATTTAGGCAAGAAGGTTCTTTGGTGTGAGGGATTATCCTAAGCATTGTGGGATGTATAGCCTCTCTGGGATCCTCCCAGTTAAAGTGACAACCCAAACTGTTCCTACACCTCTCAAACCCCTCATCTGGTTGAGGAGTGCTAAAAGAACAAGGACTTGCTTTGTAGAGAGTGTCTGGGAGTTAAATGGCAAATCTCTACTTACCTACATGAAGAATCCTGAAAGATAGGCAACAGATAAATAATGCCCTCACTCTCCACTAGAAGTAGCTCATTCTGCATGATCTGACTTGGACTTTAGACTGCCCAAGCTCTTGATCCAAGCCCAGATGCTCCAGAAAATTCTCCAAAGGGATGGTAGATACCTAGTCTCATTTCAAGACTTGACTTTAGCTCTAGAGTTTATCCTAAGCTATTCTGCTTCTGGGGATTAGAAATAGATTCAGGGCCCTGAATTTACTTTTTGTCCCTCTTCAGGCATCCTAGTATAAGGCTGCTGTTGACCAGATGAGCTGTGTTATATGGAGGGAGAAAAGATCCTGTCTTTGTTAGGCTAAAAAAAAAATTTCCAAAACTAATGAAAACTTAAGGAACCAAATGCTTATTATATGTGATTATCACAGTAAAGCATTGTTTTAGAATGTTGTTGACACAGGTCTTGGGACTGTGTGTTCATAAACACAGTGCTCTCATGGGTGGAAGAAAATTCCAATCTAGGTTATTTTTAGAGAAAATTGTAGTTCTTTGTTTCTCCTAAAATAGAAAGGATCATATTTTCAATGCCTTTGTGGCTGTATCATGTTAATGAGGATAGTAAAAATATGTGGTCTTAACTGGTTAGATACAGGACTCCTACGAGAGGCAGGTGGCAAGCACACTCATGTTCCTTCCTAAAAGATTTAACACTTATTTGTCGATTATGCATTATATCCTGCACACTGCTAAGTGTGGAAGGAATGCAAAAAAGGATGTTACATAAGATACATGTATTTCCTTCCCACCAGGAGTTTCAATGAGCCACATACACAAAAGGGACAGTAAAGAATCAAAGGCAGTTTGGGATATGTGCCCCCAGGGCGGTCACTGTGGCATTGTTCAGAAAACCGTCTGTTGGCCATATCACAGTCACTTTATCTCCAAGTCACATGACCATACCTCCCACATTCGTATTGCCTACATGTGGATTTCAACTCTGCATCTGTAGGAGTCTTTCTAACCTACACGTCTAATGAGATTTAATGTTTTGTGATAAAAGCTTCTGAAGGATAGTGATCTTTTTCCAAATAAATGCAAACTTGACCTTTCTGAACACTGCTGGAAATATGTCCTTCTGAACAGTCAAATTTCCTAGATAGCTATGGGTCCAGTCCATTGAGGGGATGGGGTGGGACACTGTCCACTTTGTTATCTTGAAAATGATTAACCACTTTTGATTCAGGCTTTCTGGTCAACTTCAATCCCATTTCAAGTCAGCAAACATTTATTGAATGGTAGCTATGGGGGATACAAGAACTACTGAGTGAAGCTCTACCCTTCCAGGGTCATAGATTAGTGATTCTCAAACCTGACTATCTATCAGAAACATCTGGCAAATTTCAAAAGTATTCAGACCTACTTAATATGATTCTCTGACAGTATGCCCCAGACACCTTTTTATTTTATTCAATTAATTAATTTTTAAAAGATTTTAATTATTTGATAGAGAGCTTGAGTGGGGGTAGGAGCAGAGGGAGAAGCAGGCACCCTGCTGAGCAGGGAGCACGATGTGGGACTTGATCCCAGGACTCTGAGATCATGACCTGAGCCCAAGGCAGATGTGTAACCAACTGAGCCACCCAGGTGCCCCGATTAATTTTTTTTTTTTTTACTGTATGATCTCAATTATATTAGGCATCTAAAAACACCCTGAATTCATAACTCAGAGAATAAATTGGCAGTTGCCATAGGTATGGGAAATGGGAAGGGAAAATGGATGAAGGTGGCCAAAATGTACAGACTTGCAGTTATAGGCTAAAGAAGTTCTGGGGATATAATACACAACATGGTGAATATAGTTAATACTATATTGTATATTTGAAAGCTGCTAAGAGAATAGATCTTCAAAGTTCTTATGACAAGAAAAAGAACTATAGCTATATGCAGTGATGGATGTTAACTAAACTTATTTTGGCAATCATTTTGCAATTTATACATGTATCAAATTATTATGCCATGTATCTAATGCTGTTATACAATATTATATGTCAATTACATCTGTTTAAAAATTTTTTAGTTTTCATTATTATTTTGTTAATAAGCAACTTTTCAGATGATTCTAATGGACATATGGGGTCTGGACAAACAGACCAAAACAACAACAGTTTGATAAATATTGTAATAGAGGTATAAATAAAATTTAAGGAACGGCTGGAAAAGGAGATTCATTTCACATGGGAATACTGGAGATCTCTTCTTGGAGAATGTAAGTGTGGAGTGGGGCCAGATGGCTGAAATTTTGGAGTTCAGATGTCTGCCCTTCATCATTTGTTTCCAGTTCTCTCTCCTATTAATCAGCTATTAACTGTCCCTCTTAGAGCTGCGAGTGCATGTCTATAGCAGCCCATTTCTAATGTAATAACGCTAAGCATCTGGGGCTGGGAAATTTAATTTCTAAGTTTGTTGGACTTGAATGTAAATTAAGAATAAATAGGTTCCACTTCCCACTAAAGGAACTAGGATTTCTTGGAAAAATGGCTGACTCCAGATCTGGGGCAGGACACGTATGGGATGAACATAGGGCATCTTGTTATGCCAGCAAACAAGGAAGCTATTAAGACTAATGGGGTCCTATCACAAGAACACACAACTTGAGGAGCCTCCCCTGGGCCAAAGAGGGGGCTATATGAATATCAGTAAGGATAATAACTGCAACAGATTGAAACAAATTAAATATATAAATATCCAAGGGCTCATAATGAGGCTTAAACACAAAGGCAATAAAAGCAAAAGACCCCCCAAACCCAAAAAACAAAAAAACCCGAATCTCATTGGTGAATTGGAATTATAGGGCACTATGAAAATTCAAAAGTAACATCAAGTGCTTGTCCTCCTTTTCTTATATTTACCCTTTCAGGGTAAACAGATTATTGTTACGGCAAGTTGGCCTTTTTTCTTTTTTTTTTTTAAAGCAGATTTCCAGTTAATCAACGAGGAGGAAATTAGAAAAAAACACATTTTGAAACCCATAATGAGTCCAGGTAATAGTCATCAATGGATTGATGTATCTATCTGTCTATCTATCATCTATCTATCAAGTATCTCAGTTATCTGTTGACACATGACAAACCACCATCTTGTGGGTCAGCTGGGGTCACTAATGTGGCTATGTTCTTTGGGGGACTCAGTCAGGGCTGCAGTGTCTAAGATGGCCCCACTCACAAGGCAGGCCTTGGTGCTGACTGTCACCAAGGAGCCTTGGTTCTCCTCCAGGTGACCTCTCATCATTCATAGTCTGTCCTGAGCTTCTTCACATGGTGGTTGGCTTCCACAAGGGTGGAGGAAGAAGCTATTAAAGCTGACTGATCTCTTAAGGACTAAACCCTCAAGAGACACCGTGTCACCTCTGCCACCTTCTGGGTTGAAGCAAATCACAAAGTCAGTCCAGATTCAGAGGAAGGGGAAATGGACTCCAGCTCTGATGGGAGGCACGGGCTTCTCGGGAACAACTTATCAGTGTCTGTCCCATAGCCACAATAGTTCATATCCCTTGCAAAATACATTTTACTCCCCCCAAATGTCTCCATCTTGGCATCTGCTGCAAGTCCACGGTCTTGTTAGCCAAACCAGGTCCTCAGCTGTAGCTCCTGTTGATCTGAGACCTATGGACTAGGAAGACAAGTTATCACCCCCCCCCCCCACAGAGGACATACAATAGGGAGGCTGTGACCGGGCATAGCTGGTCAAAAGAGGAAAGAATGGGAAGCACATGGCAATCACTCTTCCATAGCAATTCTGAATCCAGACACATCTCACCATTTACCACAATTCTGGGGCGAGACAGGGGAGGTGTGGCTGCCAGCAGCCTTTGGAAACAATATATCACAGATTCTAAAACCTTTAGGTGAAAAGTTTGTGGAGAACTTGATGCTAGAGAGATGGGACTGGCACTGTATGAGCCTAATAACCCGTTTCAGCAGTAGTCAAAGTAGGGCAAGCAGAATTATGAGTCTGGTGATGTAGTACGAGAAGAAGGCCATGGTGTCACACCGTAACTATTCCTGTCCTGACATTGATCCTGTATCTCTTTGAACTCCTATACCTGACAACTAATCTACAGGAAACACAAGAGCTAGAGGAACAAGTTAAATGACACAAAAAAGTAATGAGCCAAAGTCAAAATACTCAACATTCTACGGTATAAATGACTTTGTTCCCTTAACAAATCAGTGGCAAGAAGAACAGGGAGGGGTTGTTAAAGAGTGAAAGAGAAAAGGTATCTTGAGGAAGTCCCAATAGTTCATTTTTGCTTTTGTTTCTCTTGCCCTTGTAGATGTGTCTAGCAAGAAGTTGCTGCGGCTGAGGTCAAAGAGGTGGCTGCCAAAGGACACAAACACAGTGATTTGAGGGGGCATATGCACCCCAGTGTTTATTTTTTTAATTTAAAAATTTAAAAAAATTTTAAAGATTTTATTTATTTATTTCAGAGAGAGAGAAAGCAAGAGAGAGTGAGCGCCCAAGTGGCAGGGAGGGGAAAAGGAGAAGCAAACTCCCCTCTGAGCAGGGAGCCTGAGGTGAGGCTCGATCCCAGGACGCTGGAATCATGTCCTGAGCCAAAGGCAGATGCTTAAATGACTGAGCCACCCAGGCGCCCCCACCCCAGTGTTTATAGCAGCAATGTCCAGAAAAGCGAAAATATCGAAAGAGCCCAAATGTCCATCAACAGATGAATGGATAAAGAAGATGTGGTCTATATATATATACAATGGAATATTCCTCAGCCATCAAAAAGAATGAAATCCTGCTATCTGTAACAACGTGTATGGAACTGGAGGGTATTATGCTAAGCAAAATAAGTCCATTAGATAAAGACAAATACCATATGATTTCACTCATGTGGAATTTAAGAAACAAAACAGGTGAACATAGGGGAAGGGAGGGAAAAATAAAATAATATGAACATTGAGAGGGAGACAAACCATAAGAGACCCTTAACTCTAGGAAACAAACAGCGTTGCTGGAGGGGAGTTGAGTGGGGGGATGGGGTAATTGGGTGATGGGCATTAAGGAGGGCACTTGATGTAATGAGCATTGGGTGTTATGTGCAACTGATGAATCACTAAACACTACCTCTGAAATTAATTAAAAGAGAGAGAGAGAGAGAAGGCATAGCAATCAAATACAGTGTGTGGACCTTATTTGAATCCTGATTCAAACAAAAGTTCCTGTCAGCTGGTGATGCATACTAAACTATTTATGGGTAAAATACCATAATGTCTGGGATTTGCTCTAAAATATTCCAGACAAAAGAAATGGGGCAGGTTGGGTGGGGCGAATAAAATAAATGGGTAAAATGTTGGTAACTGTTGAAGGTAGCAAATGGGTAAATACAGGTTCTTCCCACTTTTGTGCATGTTTGAACATTTGCATAATAAAAGTTAAAAGAGAGCATCATTTCTGAATGAAGGGATTTTCCTTAGTAAATACATGAAGGGCCAGCACCATGGGGCAGCATCCCTGTCATCCCAGCAGTGACTCAGGGCTGGACTTGGGCTGGTTTCCTAGTTTTCCTCTGGGTGAGGTGGGTGGGGACTGTGGTTGAAGCAGGAAGAGACAAGCTGTGAGTTCACCTGATAACCAGGATCCACACCTTACTCCTGGTACTTTTTATCTAAAATCAAATAATCCGTTGGTTTATATTAGACAAACCAGTCAATCAATCATTTATGGGGCTCCCTTACTTTAAAAAAATTAGTATTTATTATTGTAAAGTAGCACATGCTACTTTGTTTATTTTATTTTATTCTAATTTTAAAATTCTATTTAGTTAACATATAGTGCAATATTGGTTTCAGGAGGAGAATTTAATGATTAGTTGCTTACATCTAACACCCGGTGCTCATCACAAGTGCTCTCTTTCATGCCCATCCGGCCGATCCCCCACCCACTTTAAAACACATTACACATAGTTTCAAGAAGTCAAATAGTTCTACACAATTTGCAACAACAAAAAAAAGCAAGTAGCTCTTTGCTTGACTCTTCCCTGCTTGGATTTTCTCTGGCCAGAGCTGTAACTTCTACTTCTTGTAGTTCTTTCTCATAATATTTATTTCCATAGGTCAGAATATCTGTTTACCCTCTTTCTCTCTTATTTTCCAATTTTAGATATGACCCTATGGCCTCCCACTAAAGAGAGTGAGGATTTAGCTCTTACATCACCCTCCACGCATACAAACTTGCCACTCTTATTTTCCCAATCGCTTCTTTTTTTTTTTTTTTTTTTAAATCAATATTCAGTGTTTGCACTGTGAGAACCAGGTAAATACTGGTCACAGCCCAGCCAAGTGGTGAGCTCAGAGTCTATTTTCTTTCTTGTGAAATGTTTTGATCTTTCAGATGTTACTAACTGTCTCATGTGGTCATCTCTTCATTTGCTTCATGTCCTGGGGACCTATGGCTGCAAACCTGAAATGAGGCTGTGGAAGTCCAGAATATTCTAAACATACAAGCACATCAGGTATTTGATTCCTTTGTGTTCTTCTTTTCCAGAGAAATCCCTCCTGGGTATCTCCAGCCTCCAGTTCCAGAATGAACCGACCACTCCACAGAGCTTGCGTTCACCTCCTTGCTTTGCTAGATCCCTGGCTGCCTGGATCCCAGGACTCTTTCCTGGTTTTCTCCCTTATTTCAGCGGAGCACTCTCCTATAGTTTCTTGAGATTGGGCATGTAGTGGGGAATAATGACTATTACAGTGGTGTTACGTGTACAAGAAAATGAAGAGCCAGGCTTGTCTTATCACGGGCTGGGTTCCCTGTGAAGCAGGTTCTGGGAAAGAGGTTAGGAAGCTAGAGGTTCACTAGGACACTCTTGGGGGTCAGTAATTGGAAGGGAAGGAACCAGGATTGGGTAGAGGGAGAAGCTCAGCTGCAGTTCAGTCTCGGTGGGGCCTCCATGGTACTACAGGTTGTTCTGGAGAGGAGCTGAGCCCTCGCATTGTCCCAAGTCGGGATGACGGTCCCAGGCCTTCATACGTCCACAGCAATCAGGCACTGGATTCCAGTGCCTCTAGGACGTGGCTGTGGTCTTGAGTGAGGACCTCTCTTCAGCCAAGGTAATCCCTGTA
>NW_027397088.1:8416525-8515154 GCF_003265705.2 Callorhinus ursinus
CCCTTTCCTGCCAGTGAGCCCACTCCTCTGGCAGCATCCCCCACAGGGCCACCACTGAACCCCTGAGGGGAGCTGGAACCAGTCTCACCTGTGCCTTCCTTAGTGCTTTGGGAGCGGGGCGTCCTCTTGGCTTTCCTTGTAACACCATCCGCTCCAGCGTGCCCACTTCTCTGCGACTTTCGGTCCCTTCATTCACCATTTGCCAAGGCAGTTCAGGCATTTCTACTTAGCTTAGTGTGCGTCATTGCTTTCCCCATGCTTTAAGATATTTGCACCATCTCCTGGGGCCTTCACAGGGTATTCAATCCTGTATCCCAGCAGGGTGCTCCCAAAGCCCTAAACCCTTTCTCACCCAACCTTCTATCCTGGTTCCTTTCATAAAGCACCCACATAACCAGTGTTCTGTGTGTTCTCCCAGCTCCTGAGAGTGAACGAAAGGAAGGTGCTATAGATCCTCCCACTTGTGTCACTTAGCTGGACCAGCATATCCCCAGGGGTGTGATGAAGTGACCTAACCCTGGTTATTGGCCTCAAGGTGAGGCAGGAAGGTGGAGGGGGGGGCCAAGGCAGATTCTGAGTGGGGTGGGAGAGTATGTGATTTTTGTGGGTCTTTGTATTGTTCTGAGACAAGGGAGGAGTACTAGCCTGGGGAGGAGTGGGCCACCTTGGCGGGCTCAGAAGGTTTAGGGAAATCTGGGAATTCCAGATTTTTGGACACATCCATTCGGATGTCCTCTTCCCATGTATCAGGGTCCTGTTGTTTCTCAAAAAGGGACCTGGTCTTAGTAAAGATGAAATACTTTGATTGGCTTAGCCTTCTCTTGAGCTCAGCTACTCTTAGGACTTAAATCTACTCTTAGGATTTAAAAATCTCCCGTCTGTCCTCAGCTTTCTCTGACCTCTCACTGCAGGACGTATGGATCCCTGTATGCTACCCAGGGGACCCTCTGGCTTCCCCACTTAGCTGTTGCCCCCCCCTTTAACAGCTTTATTGTGAGAATTCACAAACCACACAATTCAGCATAAAATTTAAATTTTTAAAGTATAAAATGTACATTTTAAAGTAAAGTCACAGGGTTGTGCAACCATCATGACAATCTAATTTTAGAATATTTCCATTGCCCCCCTCACGAAAGAAATCTCAAACCCACTAGTAGTCACTCACCATTTGCCCTTCCCCGAGCTCCTGACAACCACTCACTACTTTCCACCCTGTAGATGTGCCTATTATGGACATTTTGTGTAAATGGGACCGTATCGTATGTGGTCCTTTGGGACTGGCTTCTTTCATTTAGCATAATGCTTTCAAGGTTCATCTGTGTTGTGGCATGGGTCAATACCTCATTTCCTTTTACTGCCAAATTCCATTGCATAGATGTGCCACCTTTTGTTTATCCCTTCTTCAGTGGATGGACAGCCCACTGTTTTAAGGAGGCTAGGATGGGGAATAGGGATGGGTCTTTATTTTTATTTCCATATGCTTTTGTAGAGTAGGATTTTCACAGAAAGCGAGTATCCTTTCTGTTAGAAGAAATTGGTGCAGGGCGGGGAGTCAGCGTGATGATGAGGTCAAACATCAGATGTTACACAGATGAAGACCATCATTGGGGATGCATTTAGAAGTGGCTTGGAGATGCTTTTGATGATGTTCGTGCGCAGTGGGAGGGTGAGGCCAGGTGACTGAGGATGAAATAGGGCTTGGGGAGAGAGGAAGGAGAGGTTCAGCATGTCCAACAAACAGAGGAGAGAGGAAATAAGACTATATTAGGGATAGTGGTTGTAAAACCTTCTCAGATGCCATCCCTTTTCCCGATTTTAAAATCCCAAAGAAAGACTTTTCTCGATGTGATTCCTTTGAAGAAATTCTGAAAATATTTCAAAGTTTGCCAGGAATTCCAGAATAATTTGACATTGCAAATGCTAGTCACTCCTTGTATCAGTTGGCTGGTGCTGCCATTCTGGAACAAAATACCAGCCTGAGGGGCTTAAACAACAGAAATTTACCTCACGGTTCTAGAGGCTGGAAGTCAGAGATCAAGGTGTCAGCGGGGCTGGTTCCTTCGGAAGCTTCCCTCCTTGGCTTGTGCGTGCTGCTTTCTCCCTGTGTCCTCACACGGGCTTCCCTCTGTGTGTGTCTGGGTCCTAATCTCTTTGTATAAGGATACCTGTCAGATGAGATTACAGTCCCATCCTAATAATAACCTCATTTTAACTTAATTACCTCCTTAAAGGTCTTACCTCCAAATACAGTCTTCTTCTGAAGTACTGGGGGTTGGAACTTCAACATATGAATTTCTGGAGCAGCGGGACACAATCTAGGGCACACCACCAGTGACCATTTCAGATGGGACGCAGAGCCAGGTGGTTCCCTACAACCAACATCTCCCATCTGCCCTGCAAGAGCAGAGTCAAGGTGGCCACCGTGGACTACCAACCTCAGCTCTCCCTCCTTCCCTCCTCAGTCCCTTATGTCATCTCCCGTAGTGACACACACATTACACTCCTGAATCCTAAATGTGAAGCGACTGCTCCTCATTTATCCTGGGTGTACCCAACATATGTGAATCATCTGAGGGCCACTCCTATTTCTTTCCTTGCTCGTTGGTCACTTGAACTTAAAGAGGTTAAGCAAACTGTGAGTTCAAAGCCACAGTGTGTATAGTGATGTTTGGGGTTTGGGAGGTAGACAGGGAACCTCCCTAAAGTATCACAATCTTCCTGGCCCTTTAGGGGAACCGAGGCATGCCCAGGAAAAGAAGATGCGGCCCAGAGAAAACCGTCCCCGGAGAGAAGCGTACTCCTAGAGAGACATCCTGTTTACTCTGAGTCATTTCTGAGAGTGTGTCAGCTCGTGTTTTTTTGTAATTTGCTAATGACATGGTATCTATTAAATATGTCTATAGAAAGGTAAAAATAGGTTAAGCATTTTCTAAATAGCTCTGGCTCAAAGCAAAGCAGTGAAGGACTTGTTAGTTCTTTTTAAGGCAAAATAAAGTGGCTCTTCATCATCCCCAAACAACCTTGTACTGCATCCCAGGACAAACAAGAAATGCCCAACCAAAGAAAATGAAAATGCTCTTCTTGACTGGATTGCTTCAGAAATATGCCTGGACCCAAGAGTTCCAACTTTTCTGGGATTCATTCTTACAGTCTAACCCTTGTGGTTTTTTGGTAGGAGGTAATTTCTGTGCTGGTTATGATTTGAAGGAGCTGGCCCACTGCTCAACCTTGCTTAAATTGGAACAAGATGTCACCAGTGGTCTTGCCCCCATAGTAGGCACTTGAAAATAGATTCTCGGTGGACAGACGGTGTTCAGGCCATTCTGTGGGACTCCTGTGAGTTTCCATGACTAAAAAATGACACCACCATTCTGTCACTACTTTTCAAGTCCCTGGTACTATGTAGGAAGTGTGAGTGTTGTGGGTGGGTTTTTTTTTTTTTTTCAAGCAATGAAGGCAATGGCAAAGAATTTTTCATAAAAACAAGTGACAAATTTCACTCAAGTTACTGACACATAAAAGGAAAAAATTAGTTTTTGCTTTGAAGCTAACCAGAAACAAATGGCTCTGTTTCTCCAAAGGAAAAGTTGGAGTTTAGTTATGATACATCCCCTCCCAGAAATCTAGGAAATTATACATACTGTACCCTCTGTTTATAAGAATATGAATAACATGATTGTGTGCACAGGGTCAATCGCAGTTCAGATGAGAATTTACTGCTGTTCACCAGCAATTGCATAAAGGGAGAAAGAACTGCTGTTAACCCCTTATTCACATGGTCCAAATGCCGTCCTTGTAAGAAACACGGAGATTGAGAGCTCCTTGAAGCCAGGAAATATGTCTTGGGGGTCCTGAGATAGCTTCCCACATGCAGCTCAGATGCTGTGGTTGCACGTAGTAGGGATTCACTGAAAGGTGTGCATCCCATTCAGCTAAAGAGAGCAGCAGAGTTTGACTTTTGCATCGAGAAACGGGAGTGGTTTTTTTTAAATTTTATTTTATTATGTTATGTTAATCACCATACATTACATCGTTAGTTTTTGATGTAGTGTTCCATGATTCATTGTTTGTGCATAACACCCAGTGCTCCATGCAGAACGTGCCCTCTTTAATACCCATCACCAGGCTAACCCATCCCCCCACCCCCCTCCCCTCTAGAACCCTCAGTTTGTTTCTCAGAGTCCATAGTCTCTCATGGTTCGTCTCCCCCTCTGATTCCCCCCCTTCATTTTTCCCTTCCTACTACCTTTTTTTTTTTTTTTTGTGGGGGTGTTTTTATTTTAGCTGCATGGTTGAGTCCTTGGTGCCGGCCAATTGAGAGCTACAGGAACGGTGAACTTGCTTTCAGGGGGGCCGCGTCTTTTCACATCTCCCAAATCGGTTCAGGGTATCAGCAGCTGCCACAATATCTCCACAAGGGCAACTGCTGTGTGCCAGGCTTGGTGTTGAGTGGGTCCTGTGTCTCCGTCTCATTTACCCTCCCAACCACCCAACAACAGTGGGCGCTGTGTCCGTTTGGGAGATGAGTGAGGGTTAGCAGCCTGAGCACGTAGTAAGTGGCATGAGGAGGACCCACCCTCAGGCTGGTCTGAGTGCCAAGGCCACCTCTCCCTGCTGCCCTCCAGGATTTTCACAAAGGGGATCATGCTTTGTTCCTGAAGCCAAGCAGTCTGCAGGACCATCATCTAGTCCTGGAGAAGAGCAGTTAGCCAACCTGCGGGGTGGTTGCGACGGCGGGTTCATCCCGGCCTAGGACCTACTCCCTCGCTCCACCGGAGGGCTCTATTTAACACACGAATATCCAGGCAGGCTTCAGCAGGAGAAGCACCAAGGACACCGGCGTTAGGAAGAGCGACGGCAGCAAGGAAAAAGCTAAAGCAGAGGGGATGCCCCAGCGACCAGGGTGCAGAGGACGGCAATGGGGGCGGGAAGGAGGGAGAGAGGTGAGGACTTGGCCGCCCACCCTGCCCTGCCCTGGCCTCCCGGCCTCTGCTGGAGGAGGGTGGGGCTGCTCCAGGATTGTTTATAAGCACCTCAGGCCTTTTGACCATACCAGCTGATGGCGCCACTTCCTTCTGTTCTATTTAGGGCCCTCTGAGTCACCGGGCCATCCCAGCCACCTGCCCTCCCCAAACTGGGGCCCCGGGAGGTAATGCAGTGCCACAGAATGCGTGTGTGCTTTGGAGTCAGATGAATCCAGCTGTGATTTGGGGCAGCTGTGGGCAGCTCGATTAACAGCCCCGAGTCCTTCGTGGGGGCAATAATACCCACTTTACACCACTCTGGTGAGAACAGAAATAGGAGTCTGAGCATGCGAGGTATGTCGGATAATGCCCAGCGCCCTAGAAATGTCCAATGGCTGTTTCTCTTCTACATTTACCCAACCTCAGGCCCCCTTAGGGAGATTGTTCCACACCGTGACCCACTTGAGTCAGCTCAAGGTGAGGTACCACTACATTCGGGCTTGAACACTAGCGAGAAGGGGAACTTTTCCTGCCTTTCCTTTCCTGTGTTTCTAAATCTGATCCTAGTTTGACAAGTGGTAATAATGGGTTATTGACGGCATGGATGTCAACAGTCGTGCTCCACATTTACTCAAGGCCAACTCCGTCCCAGACTCCATGCTCCGGAAGGACAAATGAATAACATGTGGCGCCTGCCTTCAGAGACCTCACATTTCAGCTGAAGAGACAGACACATAAGTGGGTTAAATGTTACAGGTGAAATGCAATGACCATGGTACACACAGAATGCTAAGAAAGCCCAGAGAAGGGCTGATGAGCAGCATCTGGAAGCTGAAGATAACTCCCTGAGGACGGTGTTGCCTCCACCTAGTCTTAAAAGAAGAGCCAGTTAGCTGGTATGGGTGACCTTGTACTTGTCCACTTGATCAAGCTCAAACTCCACTTTCCAGAATTCCCTTCCCTATATGGTTCTGGGTGAGGATTCATCACAAGAGAAATATGCATGAGGTCTGGAAGGTGAAGGACAAGCAGCAACCATGTTTATGCCCAGAATGTCAATATAGGGCCAGACATCACGGTAGCTCACACTTGTAGTTGCAGATCTGTTGACCTGCCCTGTTGGGGTGAGGCAAGCAACCAGGCCTGCACCTCCTTCTGCTCCCACCTGACTTCCTCCTTCAACTTCTCTGACTGCTAGGCCAGGTGTGTGTTTGGCTCTGTGATGAGGGATGCCAGCTTCCCCTATAGCATCACTGAAGTTTGAGGCGAGAGAGACCAGCACGGGCTCCATTCATCCTTCTGGGCTCCCAGCTTATCCAGGTGGGTTCTGGTTTGCCCTTGGCTCTCCCTACTTCACATCCCTCTTTCCTTCCCAGACTTGAACACAGTCCTGCTCACTACAGGCTCAGCACCAGATGCAGACACAACAGCTGTGCATAAGCTGTTCGACCAACATCCACAGTCATGTAGGGTCAATTCCCCATAATAAACCCCTTGTTCTAGATCACTCCAGTGGTTATACTTCTTTGGTCGACCTTGATGGGTAGACCAGTTACACGTGGCTGGGGAAAAATGGTCTAGGCAGGAGGAATAGAATGAACAGGGTCACGAAATGTCAGGGTCTGTGCAGGGAACCACAGGTAGCTCAGTGTTTCCAGAAATCACATGAGACGCAGGGAGAGGAAGATGGGACCAGAAAGGATGGAAATGCCTAGGCCATGGAGGGAAGTGAATGCCACGCTAGACGTTTGGCCCAAATGAGAAACAGCTGAATGAAGGAATCTTCTAAATGTGTGGGAAAGCTGTGAACAGTTTATGTGATCTGCTATGCTATCTGTTGTTCTCTGAATAATGTTCCACATGACACATCTTCTTTAGAATATACTACTTGCCTTAAGAAATGGTGTTTTCCACTGTCAGATGACAAGAATTGGATAACATTCTATTGGGAGAGGATAGGTTATGCTGTCTAATAGATAAACCGCAGATTTCAGTGGCTTAACACCTCAAAGGGTTTTTCTTGCTCCTGTCATGCTGGTAGGATGGCTTTCTTTGGTAATTCTTTATCAAGCAGCGTCTGGGGGTTTCAGGCTCCTTTTATCTCGTGACACTGCAATCTTCAAAGTGTGGTCTGAAAGACCGCTGGGAGAGGAGAGCTGGGGGCAATGCCGCTGGGGGGCCGGGGCGGGTCACTGGGGGGCTTGCATAACTTCTGACAGCAGTACCCAGTCCTGCCTCCCCAAGGGCTAGGAAGCTGGGAAAATGGTGGCAGGTAGGAGAGAAATAAAATGGGATCTGGCAAATGCATAACTCTCTATCTATGGCCCTTTTCAGCTCGGAAGCTTTATTTACAGCTCGACGGTAGTAACTTAGTAACTGTGTTAGCACATAGCTGGGCTTCTCTTTCCATCACATGGGTTAGGTTCGCTATTCTTGCTTCCGTGCTTTTTGTATATTCAAAGACAAACAAAAATTAACTCCATGTCTTCTGCCCATTTTTTGACTTATTTGTTTTTTGGGTGTTGAGTTTGAGAAGTTCTTTATAGATCTTGAATACCAGCCGTTTATCTGTAGACATACAAATGGCTAATAGACACATGAAAAAATGTTCCTCATCATTAGCCATCAGGGAAATTCAAATCAAAACCACATTGAGATACCACCTTACACCAGTTAGAATGGCAAAAATGGACAGGGAAAGAAACAACAAATGTTGGAGAGGTTGTAGAGAAAGGGGAACCCTCTTACACTGTTGGTGGGAATGCAAGTTGGTACAGCCACTTTGGAAAACAGTGTGGAGGTGCCCCAAAAATTTAAAAATAGAGCTACCCTATGACCCAGCAATTGCACTCCTGGGTATTTACCCCAAAGACACAGATGTGGTGAAAAGAGGGGCCATATGCACCCCAATGTTCATAGCAATGATGTCTGCAATAGTCAAACTGTGGAAAGAGTCGAGATGCCCTTCAACAGATGAATGGATAAAGAAGATGTGGTCCATGTATACAATAGAATATTACTCAGCCATCAGAAAGGATGAACACCCAACTTTTACATCAACATGGATGGGACTGGAGGAGATGATTCTAAGTGAAATAAGTCAAGCAGAGAAAGTCAATTATCATATGGTTTCACTTATTTGTGGAACATAAGGAATAGCACGGAGGACATTAGGAGAAGGAAGGGAAAATGAAGGGGGGGAAGCGGAGGGAGAGATGAACCATGAGAGACCATGGACTCTGAGAAACAAACAGAGTTTTAGAGGGGAGGGGGTGGGGGGATGGGTTAGCCCAGTGATGGGTATTAAGGAGGGCACGTACTGCATGGGGCACTGGGTGTTATACGCAAACAATAGATCGTGGATCACTACATCAAAGACTAATGATGTATTATATGGTGACTAACAAAATAAAAAAAAATTAACTCCAGTGTTCACATCACAATTGAGGGCTGTTATTCTAACACTTAAAATGACTCCTCTACTTTTATCTAGGCAAGGTGGCCCTTGCTTAGTAAACAACCTTTATATGGGAAGAGTTTTAGTAAGATGGGACCTCTCCAGGACATTTTTCCTTTGTTTCCTGGGATAAACACCTGGGTACTAGGGACAGTTTGGGTCAGAGAGCATCAGCTAACAAAAATGGAGAGTGACCGCTTTTCATGATTGTGCAAATGCACAGAGAAGTGACTAGCAGCCAGGAGCATGTCTGTCTTTCAATTTTCGTTCATCTGGAGTCCCCACAGTCATCCCTAATTTATGGGAGGCGGGCAGGCAGGATACCAAAGTACTGGTATTTTGATGTACAGGTTTGGACATATTTCCCCACAGACACAGTCTTACAAATGGTGATGAGGTACACCTGAAAGGGAACCACCAGTCTCATACTTTGCTGGCATATGATGGATTAAGAAGGTGAGGTTGAACCATGTATTACATTAGTTGTTGCAATTGATGTAAGTCCCAGACAAAGGACTTCAACTGTTGAAAAAGGGCCCATTCTTTCGAATTTTCAAGGGATCCTGATTGTAAAATTTTCAAGTCATAATGTCTTTAAGGGCGAAGTGATAAAGTGCTTTGAAAACTATAAGACCTTGCATAAAATAGCACAATGTTTTAATTTCTTGTAAAGAACGTCAGATTGAGCATATGGCAGTACGATGGATCATTTTATGTATCAACTTGGCTGGGCCATGGTGCTCAGATATTTGGTCAAACACCAGCCTAGATGTCACTGTGAAGGTATTTTTAGATGAGACTAACATGTAAATCAGTAGACTTTGAATAAAGCAGATTGTCTGCCATAATGTGGGTGGGTCTCATCTAATCACTTGAAGGTATTAAGAGAAAAAGACTGTGGTCCCCTGAGGAAGAAGAAATTTTGCCTCCAGGCTGCCTTTGAACTCAAGCTGCCATATCAGTTCTTCCCTGGGTCTCTAGCTGTGGACCTGCCTTATAAATATCAGACTTGCCAGCCATCACAATTGTATGAACCAATTCCTTAAAATTTCTGTGTGTTTCTGTGTGTGTGTGTGTGTTTGTGTACTCACATATCCTATTGGTTCTATTTCTCTTGGAGAATGCTGACTAATAGAGATATTTTCTGAGCAAAGGAAAATAGACAATCTTTACTAATTTGCATCTAAAATATTTGAAATTATACACCTATAAACTATTCTTTGAGAGATACTGACCCAGTTGATTAAGGAATCTGTTGTTTTCCTTTCTGTTCTTTTTCCTATCTTTCTTTCTTTCTTTCTTTTTTTTTTAGAGAAAGAGAGACAGAGCAGGGAGGGGGGGGAGAGAGAGAGAGAGAATCCTAAGCAGGCTCCACGCTGAGCGTGGAGCTTGAGGCAGGGCTTGATGTGGGGCTCAATCTCACACCCCTGAGACCATGACCTGAGCTGAAATCAAGAGTCAGACACTTAACTGCCTGAACCACCCAGGCACCCCAGGAATCTGCTGTTTCTTATTGATTTATCTTCAGCCATCTTCGGGTTTCTCCTATTTTATAGAAGTCCTTTATGATGGACTTCTGTGCTTGAAGGCAGAGCAGCCAAAACACTCTTAGGTAAGAGAACCCATAATCTGGAAATAAATCCAAGACTGCTGCCTCTTAAATCTATGGAGAGGATTGCTCATATTTCTTGCAAACTCTTATTTCAACTTTGATAAGAAATTAAATTCACGTTAGGTACACATTCAATACGTCCCCAGAAACAAAGGGAATTGGCACTAACTGCTATTAAATAGCATTTAGGACACAAGCCAATGGAAGAAATGAAAGTTTACAATGTGACTGAGAGTCCTCTGACCTAGCCCTCTCCGCCCAGGCTTGGTTGGAGTTCTCACGCTGTGTGTGATGTGCGGTGTTTGCAAGATGGTTGGATATTTGAACAAGAAGGGTCACACAAAGAATAAAGTATCAGCTTTAGGAAGGTGATTTGTACTGTGTGAGCTATTACCTCCTACACGATGCACGAAGAAGGAACCATGTCCTATAACCTGCTTCCACAGTGGTCCTTGGGGCACATCAGAGGGCATTCGCGTCTGCTGAAGGAATTAAAATGAAACAAAATGAGAAGTCGTGAATAATTACATAGAACAGAGGTCCATTTAGAGACGTCTAATCTAGGCTACATTTTAAGAAGCATCCCGTTCTTTTCCACATTATGTTAGAAGATGGAGAGTTTGAAAAGATTAAAGAGGAAGGGCAGGGTTAAAAAGAGCAGAAACAAGAGGAAGCGCCAAGTTAGGAGTGAAAATCATTCAAATCATTCTGGTGTGCTCTCTTTTTTTCCCCCTCTTTTGGAAGCTGGTGAGGTAGTGTGTATCTCCTAGAGTAAAATGACCCATCATAAACCTCATAATGTCAAAAATCTGAGTCTTATTTATCATCCACATTAAAGACAAAAGCCATGCAGCTGTAGCTAGGAGTGATATTAGAAGAGCCAAAAATGAAAGCAGATAGCAATACAGGCGTGGACTTAAGCCACGGCTTTTATTACAGAAGGCACAGATGGGGACAGCTGAGGGAAAAGAAAGGACATTTGCATGTCCAGAGGAAAATGGTTCGTTAAAGAGGAGCACTGAATTGGGAATAAGGAGCTGTTTGCTTCCATGTAACCTTCCCAGGGGGGTTTTGGTGGAATGACAGTTGACTCTCTGCCTTTCTCAAGACAGTAATAACTATTTTAATTTACATATTTGCAAGGTGGTGGGCCCCTGCCCTGAGCACTTAGTACAGAGCCTGGCACCCAGCAGGCTTCCAGATATGGCTGAAAAATCATAGAGACAATTTTCTCCAGAGATACTCTAAAATGAACATATCAGTATTTTGCCTTAATATGTTATAGGGTCATCAGAATTAAGTCCTGGGGAATTTATTCTCGATCTCCGACTTTGTTCCTGATTGTATGTCCTTGGGCAGCAAGTCAATCATCTCCTCAGGCCTCAGATTCCTCATCTGTATGGTCTTTAGAGTCTCTCTGGCGTTAAAATTCTGATTCTGTGAAACTAGTTTCAAGGTACCCAAAGCTTAGGCTTTTATTTTATTTTTACATTTTATTTTACAACTCAATCCAGTTCAATCATAAATATCCAAAGAAACATAAATATCCAATCCTAAATATCCAAAAAGGCGTGCAAGATACCGCATTAGCTGCTTGAGGTCTGTGAATTTGTGAGGGTCAAGGAGCAGACCCGTGGGAAGGGTGGAAGGCGTGACATGAAGTAAGGGCTAGAAAGTTCCAGAACCCCTCAGGGGAAGTATTGTCTCCCTCATAGCAGGATAGTGACGTTTTAGAACTAAGGAAGCAGGGGTTGCTGAAAGGAGGGGAGTAGAATGGAGGCTCACAGGGTAGTGAGTTCACGTCTCTCCAGAGATGGAGGAGAGTTTCATGAGGGGAGAAACTCGGAGTGTTCCTCTTGAGCAGGATTACCGCATATGTCTAGAGGGGCAGGGGAGGTAAGCTGGAGGGCTTCAAAGGCAGAACACAGGCACTGAGCCCACCTGACTCTAAACATTCTGTGGAAGTACAAGAGAGGATGTATGTGACAGAGAAGTCAGAAAGCAGAGAGGAGAGGTGGGAGGACACACCCATCCAGTAAGACCTGGACAATGGCAGGTGAGGGGACAGCTTCCTTCTGCTTCGCCTGGTTAGTTACTAGAACACACTGTAAAGATGGCACCTGGTAAATGAACGTGGTTGTGGGACGTCTCTGGTACTGAGACTCTGAGGCTGCTTGCTTGTTATGCGAGGGTGTCCCCCGGAAGTAGCTTCCAGAGCCTGCTAGTGCCCTAGCGCATGGTGGGGGAATTTGGCTTTTCCTCTTGGCTGATCTCCTGTTGCTTTTTTTTTTTTTTTGGCTGTTCAGCAGTGGTTTGGTGCATGTCTGAGTGAAATGGCTCTGAAGGGAGAGGCTGTAGATGATCCTCCCACCCCTACCTCCACCCCACAATCCCATAAGGCGGTGTTGGAAACGGGAGAATCATGAGTCGCTCCAGCTTTGTTGACTGTACTACCTTTTTTTATTTTCTTGGCCAACATAGAAAGCAACCCAGATGAGGTTGAAATATATATTCTTAGCTATTCACCATAATCATAATAACTAAATGGCCATTGCTATTCTACTAGGAAGATAACGCAACAAGGCATTCCCCCTCTTGTTTTCATTGCTTATTTTTTAACCCGCCTGCTCATTTCTGTTTGTTTGGTTGTTTGTTTAAGGAAGTC
Source organism: Callorhinus ursinus (assembly GCF_003265705.2). NCBI lineage: Eukaryota > Metazoa > Chordata > Mammalia > Carnivora > Otariidae > Callorhinus > Callorhinus ursinus. The sequence continues at coordinate 8,429,224 of NW_027397088.1, forward strand.
CTTAGCATTAAAAAAATTTTTTTATTAACATATGATGTGTTATTTGTTTCAGGGGTACAGGTCTGTGATTCAACAGTCTTACACAATTCACAGCGCTCACCATAGCACATACCCTCCCCAATGTCCATCACCCAGCCACCCATCCCTCCCACCCCCCTCCATGCCAGGAACCCTCAGTTTGTTTCCTGAGATTAAGAGTCTCTTATGGTTCATCCCCTTTCTGATTTCATCTTGTTTCATTTTTCCCTCCCTTCCCCTATGATCCGCTGTCTTGTTTCTCAAATTCCTCATATCAGTGAGATCATATCATAATTGTCTGTCTCTGATTGACTTATATCGCTTAGCATAATACCCTCTAGTTCCATCCAATCGTTGCAAATGGCAAGATTTCATTTTTTGATGGCTGCATAATATTTCATTGTGTGTGTGAGTGTGTATATATATACATATACATATATACATATACATATATGTGTGTGTGTATATATATATGTATATATATATATATATATACATATATATATACACCACATCTTCTTTATCCATTCATCTGTTGAAGGACATCTAGGCTCTTTCCATAGTTTGGCTATTGTGGACATTCCTAGCATTTTTTTAATGCCTCCTTGAAGTGGCAGCCCCAGAAATTTCATAGAGCAAGGGTGTAGGGAATGATCCTGTATAAAAGGGCTTGGGGACTGGCATTGCATCTCCCAGGGTGTTTATTCCGAAGTGGCTTCGTGAGAAAGCTGAGGGGACTGTGGAAGACTGGAGTCCTCTGCTCACTCCCGTGTGCACCCCTCCCTCCCTACTGGTCAGCTTAACTGACCTTTCCTTTCTATTTTTGTTTCAGGCAGTTAAGCCACTGAATGGCCTTTCCTCAGTCTGCTGCTTTCTTTGTCAGGATTTTTGTCTGTCTTTGTTTTTGGCAAAGTTTCTGTGTATATGTTTGAGTTTTTGTCAGAAGGTTTCCACTGGAATCTTTCTTTTTGGTACATTTTTCCTATCGTGTTTTCATTTACACGATCTTATCCTTTTGCCGATGAAACAATGGATCATTCATACTTCAGCTTGAGATGTTTGGTTGTCTTGACACACATGTAATAACAGATGTTTCATGCAAATGGGATTGACGAAGTTAATGCAGCTTGGTTTGCAACCACTCTTTTAATGGAATTTGGATTTTTTTCAGCTCCTCCTTTTTCCCCCTTGTGGACCTTTACTTATTTGGAAATATAATATTTGTCACCTAGTTGAATTGTATGTTATTCCTTTGCGGTTGATAGCTGTGCCTCAGTTTTCGGCATGTTCGAATGTGATGCTTCTCTGGTGGGCAGAACAGCCCAGCTTATGGTAGTTACTTCTTCTAAATGGTTGCTCTAGAAATGATACACCCTAACTTTTCAGTAAGGTTAGTGCATGGCTTTATCTGGTGGGTAACTAAGACACACACACACACACACACACACACACACCCCACAATGCAAACCTTATGGTTGACAAAGAAAAAATTATGGTGCACAAGGAAAAAAACAACAAAAAACAAAGATAAAAGGCAGAGCAAAAACCTCCTCAAAGTCGGACATTTGTTTAAAGTTGCTAAATTACACATTTTGGACCCGAAAAATGTTGGTGAAAAGTGCTCTGAAATGATTAGACCACAATACTTCTTTTGAGTCTGAGAAACATTTTGAAGTTCTGCGACGTGGAGCATGGCGTCTGGGCTAGCCAGGGAGGCGGTGCCATCGGGAGCACTGTGACAGCCTGGGGGACAGGATGGTGGCCGGGGATGGAAGGTCCGTTGCTGCGTCATTTCGAGACTGGCTGTGGGGGAAGCAAGCGCGTGATAAAGTTATCAAGATGGGAGCTTCGGTTGGAGAGAGGAGATGTTGGTTGTCTAGTGCTTCAAGGGGAATCCCACGGTTCTGTGTGGGTAGTGAGGGCAGTAAGAGGGGAAGTTGCGGGAACTGAGGTGCCCAGGGACCAACGAGGGGGGGCAAGCTACCGGGTGGTCATCACGGATGCAAATGTCCCTCAGAAGCTCACAACTCAGGAGAGAGCTGAACCGTCAGCCGGAGCAAGAAGTGCTTCTTCTCATCGCTCTTTCAAACGAAACGTCAATCCCTCATTCAGGCAACACTCATACAAAAAATAAATGTGCCTTAAGTACCAATCCTAGGCTGGCCACAGCTACTGGAGTTTCCAAAATACGTGGGGCCTGGTTCTGAGCTTGGGGAGCTGACTGCCGGATTGGGGAGGGGAAACACGTACCCGTTATCTCAAGCAGGGCTTGCCAAATCACAGGACTTTGGGGGGCAGCCTGTCCATGTAAATGGTGATGTCAGCAGGTGTAGTAAGTAGAGAATATTTGGCAACTGCAGTGAACCAAGGCGCGCCTAGCTTCCCTAAAGGAGGAAGCCACTACTGCATGTTAGCAAATCTTCTGGTTTTCTTTTTAAAGTCAGAAATGCAGACTTATGGGGGGTGCAATTTCCCGACTTTAAGATTTTAGCAAGTGATTAAAAAATTAAAAGCACAGTACGGGCCAATGATTTGTGAACTCGGATTTAAATAACTGGAGCTACAGGTAACTTGGGTTCTGGTTCTGGTTCTGGCGCTAATCCACAGGTGATCTTAAACAAGTCGTGTAACTTCTCTGGACTCCAGTGATCGCATCTATAAAACGGAGCAGGAAGCTGCAGAGGACGAGCTCTGGAATTTTTCCCAGTTCTGTAAGTCCATGATTTCAATGTCTAAATAGACTTCTAATTAATTTTCGTCAGCAAGGAAGCCTGGGAAACACAGGGACCGTATCTTTTATGTTCCTTCCTCTGAAATGTGTGGTGTTGAGAGAGGGCTGCCACTCTGGGGGAATTCATTATGGTGCCCAATGTTGGCTACCTAGATTCTAAGAAGAGGCCAGCTTTGGAAGCTACCATGATGAACTTTGTATCTCTTGCTCTCTCCCATGCTGTAGTCAACGGGGAAGCAGGATGGTGTAATGGAATTGTCCAGACGGACATAGGCTGGAATTCCAGACCTGTTTCTTCCTGATCTCTGTGATCGGGAAAGTCATTTCCCTTCCGTCCCAGAGGTCACCAGCTGTAGAGCTGGAAAAAAAGAATGTCCTCCAATAAATATTATATGCTTCTCTCTGCCAGAAGAGAAACACATCATCCCTTGTAGGTGTGTCTGTGTTTTTCTGTTTTGCCCTGAGTGCTAAGAAGTTTACCAGAAAGCAAGATACCTGCATAAAATGAGCTTGACTGTTCAAAGAATTTGCTTTGACTAAATTAGACATTAATGTCATAATCATAGCTCTTTTAAAAAATTGTCTTCAAAATTGCTGTTGAAGGCATTATTCAAATGGTTGCTCAGTGTTTCTTATGTGGGAAGATAAAAGGAGGTTCCTCAAAAAGTTAAAAATAGAGCTACCCTATGGCCCAGCAATTGCACTACTGAGTATTTACCCCAAAGACACAGATGTACAGAAAAGAAGGGCCACATGTACCCCAATGTTCATAGCAGCAATGTTCACAATAGCCAAACTGTGGAAGGAGTTGAGATGCCCTTCAACAGACGAATGGATAAAGATGTGGTCCATATATGTACAATGAAATATTATTCAGCCATCAGAAAGGATGAATACCCAACTTTTACATCAACATCGATGGGACTGGAGGAGATGATGCTAAGTGAAATAAGTCAAGCAGAGAAAGTCAATTATCACATGGTTTCACTTATTTGTGGAACATAAGGTATAGCATGGAGGACATTAGGAGAAGGAAGGGAAAAATGAAGGGGGGGGAATCGGAGGGAGAGATGAACCATGAGAGACTATGGACTCCGGGAATCAAACTGAGGGTTCTAGAGGGGAGGGGGATTGAGCAATGGGTGAGCCCAGTGATGGGTATTAAGGAGGGCATGTGTTGCATGGAGCACTGGGTGTTATACGCAAACAATGAATCATGGAACACTACATGAAAAACTAATGATGCACTGTATGGTGACTAACATAATATAATAAAATTTTTTTTAAAAAGGGACACCTTCTGTGAAGTAGGCTGCAGGTGGTACTGTTGGTGGTCATTTGGTCTCCCACTGAGGTTGCACTTTGCTGAGTGAGGTATGTGGTGAAAGGGCATGAGCCGAATTGCTGGGGCCAGTAAAGTGGATTTTTAGAGGCTGTGGATGAGGAGTTGGGGAATAGCAGGAGGGAAAGAAAAGAAAACTTAGCTGAAGGGGAGCAGAGAAGAGGGATGGACAAGGACAGATTATGGCCAATGCAAGTTGGAGGAGGTTATGTCTTTTGCTTGGTGACATAGTTTTTTTTTTTTTCGTCTCGTAAAATCCTCAAGAAAATCTTGCTAATGAGTTTTCTACTGTTTCAATGTGATGAATGATGGGCCAACCTCAAGGTGTGCAGGGTGGACAGAGGCCACATAAATGGTCCAGCCACCCATGGGTTAAAATGATAGAAGGTTCTCCACGATATTTTCTCGACAAATGTTATTGCCAGGAAGCAGTAGGTCTTGCCAAATAAAAGTGTATGCCTCCTTCTGCCTGATGAGAACTATATGATTCATCAGATGCTTTATTTGTTTAGATTTGGCTAAACAAGGTTAGAACAAGATTTAGTGCTCCATTGTATAATATCACTGGTTCCTAGTGCATTGCTTTGTCTCTCTCTCTATAATTTCTGATCTCTCTTTCCTATATTTATTTTAATTGTAGATTTTGTATGTTTTAAAGACATCTCAAATTAGTGTGTTTTAAGATACCCCAGATCATTTGTGGAAGCCAAGGAGGGTCTAAACCAGCACCATTCAACATAATGTTGTGCAAAGACAGAAATGCTCTATCTCTGTGCTGAACACCAGTGGTAGCCATTAGCCACGTGTGGCTCTGGAGCATTGGAAATGTGGCTAGAGCAATTGAGGAACTGAATTTTTAATTTTATGTAAGTTTAATTAACTCAAGTTGAAGGTGTGGCTTCAACTTTGGCTAGTAGTTGCCATATTGGACAGCACAGGCCTAACCATTTATAAATAAACAAATGCTTCTGAATATCTGAGAAGGGGTCCTTCTCAAGATTAAATGTTCTTTTTTTTACATGATTGATTAACTTGGAAAAATCTTTTTGTATAACGAGGAAAAATTACTGCATTGTGTTTGTAGAGTATGGAATTATAAGGACGTTTAAACCCCATTTATTCATTAAAAAAAAGACAATATTGGGCGCCTGGGTGGCTCAGTTGGTTAAGCGACTGCCTTCGGCTCAGGTCATGATCCTGGAGTCCCGGGATCGGGTCCCGCATTGGGGGTCCCTGCTCAGCGGGGAGTCTGCTTCTCCCTCTGACCCTCCCCCCTGTCATGCTCTCTCTCTCTCTCTCTCTCTCATTCTCTCTCTCAAATAAATAAATAAATAAAATCTTTAAAGAAAAGACAATATTAATCAAGTGCTTTCTATTTCCTGGAGCTTTGGTAGTTCCACTATCAATTTACATCTCAATTTTTACTAAATGAATGTAATTGCCTAACCATCAGAACTAACTGATAATTCTTATTTTAAATAGGAAGTTTGTGGGAGACGACTTAAAAAGATAAATTTCAGTTCCATTTCTTAACCTGACTGGTGTTTGCCCAGGGATTCCCTTTATAACTGTTTAAATGTTCTTAAATATTTTATGCACTTTTCTGTATCTATGTTAACTTTTGCAATAAAATGCAAAAAAAATGAGGGTGAATCTCTTTCATATTTAAAGGCATAATGTGATGAAACTGTACAAGTGTCCATTTCATAGACTGATTAAGGAAAAATCCTGGAGAGTCTAAGGGGCGCCTGGGTGGCTCAGTCGTTGAGCGTCTGCCTTCGGCTCAGGTCATGATCCCAGGGTCCAGGGATCGAGTCCCACATCGGGCTCCCTGCTCAGTGGCAAGCCTGCTTCTCCCTCTCCCACTCCCCCTGCTTGTGTTCCTGCTGTCACTGTCTCTCTCTGTCAAATAAATAAATAAAATCTTAAAAAAAAAAAAAAGAAAGTGAACATTTAGGGGCGCCTGGGTGGCTCAGTTGGTTAAGCGACTGCCTTCAGCTCAGGTCATGATCTCAGGGTCCTGGGATCGAGCCCCGCATCGGGCTCCCTGCTCGGCGGGAAGCCTGCTTCTCCCTCTGACCCTCCGCCTGCTTGTGTTCCCTCTCTCGCTGTCTCTCTCTCTGTGTCAATTAAATAAATAAATAAAATCTTTAAAAAAAAAAAATCCTGGAGAGTCTAGAAATAAACCCAACAACAAATGGGAATTTATTATAAAGAAAAGAAGCATTTCAAGTCAATGGAAGGGAACTATGAATTGCTTACCAAATGGTGATGGGATTATTCTTACATATGTAGGATTAAACTATGCATTTGAATTTACATTTACTGGGATCAAACTATTGCATTGGAATCCACATTTTTTCCCAATGGGGTTTTTATAATGAATGGTGTTGGGTCTACTGTTTAGCTACCCAAGATCAAATTGTGTCATTTAAATTTGCATTTATATTCCAAATATTTAATTTAAGAGCAGACCTCAATACCACATTTCCCCAAGAAGTCCCTGTTACATTCAATTTTAAATAAAACTGAAGAAAGTAAAAATCTCAAAAGGTGATAAAGCTGGCATGTGGTAGCAAATGAAAGTGACTAAAAACTTTTAAATTTTAAAAAATTATTTGGGGAAAGAAGTTTATTAATCTTAAGAAAATTTTTTCCAACTTTACCTGCAGATTTTAATTTCTTTTCCTTAATTTTAATCTTAGTAGGTCGGGATCTTTTCCTTAGTTGTCCCCCTCAAATTAATTCCAGGTAGATCAGTGTTTACACAGAAGAAAATAAAGTAAAAAGATAATAGAGAACATTGGTGAGAAGTTTTTATAATTTTTGAGTGGAAAAGGGTTTTCTAATTATAATACTAAACTCAGGAACCATAAAGAAAAATAATCATAAATTTGACTATAAATTTAAGAAAATCTCTAGCAGCAAACTTCATAAAGTAAAAGCACCAACTTATTAACAACATAATGGCAATCGACAGTCTGATTTCCATGAAACGCAAAGAGCTCTTTCTGTTTTTTTTTTTTTTAAGATTTATTTATTTATTTTTGAAAGAGAGAGTGAGTGCACATGGGTGTGCCTGCTCAAGGCCAGGGGGGTAGGGGCAGAGGGAGAGAGAAAATCAAGCAGACTCCCTGCTGAGCACAGTAGCCCACCTGGGTGGGGGAGTGTTCCAGGCGGGGCTCAATCTCATGACCCTGAGACCATGACTTGAGCCGAAATCAAGAGTCAGACGCTTAACCAAGTGAGCCACTCAGGCTCCCCACAAGGAGCTCTTTCAAGTTAGTTTTTAAAAGACTCATAGAAAAGGAGCAAAGTATCTAAACAGGCAATTCACATAGAAAGGAACACAAATGGCCAGTGAATGTAACATACTCAATATCAGTTATTAAAGAGATTCAAATTGAAAACAAAGTTCATCATTTTAAAGGAAGTATAATCCTTTCAATCAGCCCACAGAACTATATTAATGTATGTATTTCTTCCTTAATTTTAACCTTATTATGTGTATCATTAGCAGAATCTTGGGCAAATATTCTCTGTGAACCTGACCTCTTCACCAATGAGAATGGCTTTTATTTTTATTTTTAAAGAACTTTTTAAAAAGATTTTATTTATTTATCTGACAGAGAGAGAGAGAGCACAAGCAGGGGGAGCAGCAGGCTCCCCACTGAGCAGGGAGCCCAATGAGGGACACGGTCCCAGGACCCTGGGATCATGACCACAGCCAAACGCAGATGCTTAACTGACTGAGCTACCCAGGTGTCCTGAGAATGGCTTTTAAAAAAAGAGACAAAATTAAGTGCTTACAAGGATGCGGGGCAATTGGAATTCTTAGTCATTGGCTGATGGGAATGAAATACACAGCCACTCTGGAAAAAAGGTTGGCAATTGTTTTTTGTTTTTTGTTTTTAATAAAGTTAAACATATACCAACCATATAATCTGGCAACCCCACTCCTAGGTTTTTACCCGAGAGGACTGGAAACTTTTGTTCACATAAAAACTTGTACACGAATGCCAAAAACTGGAATCAATGCAAATGTCCTGCAACTGGTGAATGGATAAACAAACTATGGCACATCCAAATACTGGGAGACTATTCAGAACGGAATAAAAGAGAACAAATTACTGGTTCACGTAACAACATGGATGAATCTCAAATACCTCGTGCGAAGTGAAAGAAGCCAGACTCAAAAGACTACATTTTGTATGATTCTAATTATATGACATTCTGGAAAATGCAAAATTATAGGAACAGATCAGCGGTTGCTAGGGGTGAATGTGTGGGAGGGGTCAACAGCAAAGGGGCAGCTCAAGGAAATCTTTGGGGATGAAAGCACTGTTCTGTATCTTCATAATGGTGGCCTGATTGCATGCATTTGTCTGACTCACAGAAGACACCAAAAACGGTGAATTTGACCGTATGTGAATTTAAAAGGTGAATAAAAAGCTAATGTGTTTCTAAATTAAATGTTGGATTGAGAACAAAATAACATTTTTTTAACTTAGATTTGGTTATCTATGCTCTTTTTGGGGGGAAGTAAACTTCTAGATTGATGCATAACATACATATAAAAGTGCACAGATTATAAATGTACAGCTTGATTATAAATGTCATCACTGTCATGCACTGAACTAACCATCCCCTGGATCAAGAGATAGAACTTCACCAGAGACCCCTCCTCTATCTCCTTCCTCCTTCCCAGAAGGAGCCAATATTCTGATTTCTAACACCATAGACTAGTTTTGCCTGTTTTTGAATTTCATGTAAATAAAATCATGCGGTGTTGAATATTGCACTCTTACTAGGCTTAGTTTTATTTCAAACTAATTTTCTATATAACTAAGCATAAATATGCCAAGTAACAATGAGGAGACTGGACTGGGTAATCACTGCGATTTCTTCTAGTTCTCAAATTTGGAGTCTGTGAGTCGAGAAAACTGTGAAATATTTTTTGTTTGTAATATATTTTTGGCCAACCAAACAAGCCATCTTTTTTTAAAGCCGATCTAAAGGCATTTGGAAAATACACACCATACTGTTTCTTTACAATCTCCAGAATTATATTTTTCTCCAGTATTATATTCCCTAGTATGGGTAGACCTCAGTCTTAAAATTGGCCTGATATACTGATCCTGTTATGCGATACATCCTTGGTACTTCACCAAATGATGGTCTATGAACTTTTCCTGCTTTGTTCTTTTGAGATCATGTGTGACTTTTGCTCAGCTATATTTAAAGCGGTGGGGAGAAGAGACTTCTTGAAAACATGGTACTGAAGTCTGCTCTAAACTTGAGTATTTGGAAACCTCCAGTAAAAGTAAATCCATATTGCAGGTCTAGTCCCAGCTTGATTTCTGCACGGTTGGGTCCAAGATCCTTTATGAATTGGTGTGAGTGTGTGTGTGTCTGCGTGCGTGCGTGTGCAATCTTGTGGGTGCCCTTTGTGGTGTAAGTCAATTATGCCGGTCCTTGTTTTTGTTATTCTTTCCAGTGAGAGAACCTGGAGTATCAGTTCTGAGTTTCTGGGTTGGGACGGGTTTTATTTTCTTAGCAGTAACCAAGCCACAAGAGGGAAAAACAAAACAATCTCTGACAATTAAAAAATGTCTTGAAAAATAATATCAATAACAAATACTAACGTTTAAGGGTTCAATGTGCTCTCTAACTAACTCAAAGCCTAAGTTAAATATTACATGCTTAGATCCCTTTTCACAAAGCCTGATGGACCAGCGGCTCTTTCCATTGTTGGAGTCAACCACAGCCGCACAGCTCAAGTGAAGGGTGTCCCCTGGCTGGGTGTGACCAGCAGGGCCACCAAAACCATGGATTTCTTGGTCATTATAACTCAAAAATCTCCAAGGACTGGCTTTTGCGAGCAGTGCTCAGCCAGAAGACTCTTCAGTTGTGTTCCCTCATTTCCCCCTCCCACCTTTCCGTGTTACGTTTTTAACCCTGGGTTTCTTGCCTCACAGAGTTTTAATGCAGATAAAATGTTTCGTTGTTGTTGTTGTTAGTTTCTGAGTTCGAGAACATGGCAGAGTTCACATATGTAATTATAAACTACCCCATAGGACTCAATAAAAGTTGGAGCTAAGGGTCTACAGTTTCAGTTAGGGCATGTTGGTGTTGGAAGTCTGCTTCTTCTCATTCAGCATATGAGTTATTGGGCTCAAGTAGGTTCTTGGCTTTCGCCGAAGTTCCCATTGCTAATTAGTAGCAGAGGAAGGGTAGTACCTAGGAAGGCTTTGAGTTTCTAGTCAAGCAGTCTTTTCCTTTTTTACTTTTTATTCTCTAGAATACACAGGTAGGTTGGGATTACTGCTCTGGACATGTGTACATTGTGGTAGTGTCTTGGAATTTTAGTTAAGATATTTAAAGGGATTTATTGGACCACATAACTGGATAGTCTGAGAGAGGGTAGACTTTAGAAATGGTTTAATTTCACAGCTCAATGATGTCTTCCAAGACGAGGCATTTTCGCCCATTTTTCCATTTTCCCATGTAGCCTTCCATGGTGTCATTTCTTTATGGTCATAAGATGGCTGCCATCAGCTCCTTGGTGTTCATGCCTATTCACCAGGATCCAAGGCGTGAGGGACGGGTCATTCTGGAAGCTCCCAAGAGACCTCGTCAAACTGTTCCTCACATCTCATTGCCCTCAGAGGCCGATGGGTCATTCCTGGACCTACAGTTGTGGTCAGGGGACCAGGTTATGCTGACTAACTTAACCCCGAGTTTTATGTATTGTTCCGAACTCACATTCCTCTAAAGCATGGCATATGGCCCTGGTGGAAATGGGGACCACAGAGTCGAGGTAGTTGCCAAGAAAGGGGAAAGGCAGGTAAGGAGGCAGCCCCAGTGCTTATGAAGGTTGTAAATATCAGAAATCAGCCCGAGCTAGCTTAAGTACAGGGTGGGAAGGAATTACACGGACACAGGTGTGTCTCATGGAACCCGAGGACGGGGGAGAGTGTGGCTGGGAGAAGGGTCAGGAGTCAAGAACCTGAGAGCCATCAGACACCAGGTTGTCACTTCTCCCTTTCCCTCCTTCCCTCTCCTCCCTCTCCCCTCCACTCCTCTCTCTTTCTCCCTTTCTTTCTCTCTGGCTTTATCTCATCACGTCAAGTTTTAGGGTTTTTTTTCTTTCAGGATTTTATTTATTTATTTGAGAGAGAATGAGTGGTGGGGAGGGGCAGAGGGAGAGAGAGAGAGAGAGAGAGAGAAGCAGACTCCCTGCTGAGCAGGAAGCCCGATGAGGCGCTTGATCTCAGGACGCAGAGATCATGGATCCCAGGACCCGGAGATCATGACCTGAGCGGAAGGCAGACACTTCACCCACTCAGCCACCGAGGCGCGCCTCATCATGGAAGTTTTAGTGTTTATCTGTAGACCATCAGATCCTGTGCCTCAGTGCGGAAGATGGCTCTCTCTCAACTCCTGAATATTTATGTTCCTCCACTTTCAGTCACATAAACAGAGATTGACTAGCGGTCTCTGATTTCCGGTTCCTCATTCCTGGGAGAATCTATTCTGGCAAGCTCAGGTCAGGCACCTGCCCTGACATAGGCAGGACATACTGGTCCGGATAAGGCTGCCGGGACCCACCTGTGTGGTGTGGGGCAGGATGGGGTACGTGGTGGGGCTGGTGGCTCTTAGAGAAGCCAGGCCGAGAGGGCACCCCAGAAGACCCCACTAGCAGAGGGATTTTAGGCCCTGGATGATGGTTGTCCCCCAGGGTGAGCCTGGTCCTGGGGAAATGCCTGCACAAGGGAGACTTCTTTCTCCAGTTGCCCCACCTCTACGGGACTGGAGGTCTCAGGTCCGGAGTACAGAGAAAGAGACGCTGGGGGCTGGGCGGGGGGAAGATGCAGAAGGCACGGGTGAGAAAGGAGAATCCTTGCTTCTGAATGATTTCAGAAGTTTTAGGACATTCTACTTTGTAACCCTAAACCCGAAAAGAGATATTTGCTGAATCACCGACAAACTGTTCTAGTGTTTGAAGCTACAAACCGGCCGTGTGGATGACCGCTCGCCCACAGTGATCTCTTTCAAACCCCGGATCTCCGCACTGCTGATCTCCGCTGGAGCCAGGCAGCTTCCTCCCCAGATAGTGCCTTCCCCGGGGGTTCTCAGACTTAGGTGTCCTGCTCTGTTTACTTTTGGCAGCCGCACCCTTTCCTCTGGGAGGGTGAGTCACCGGCTGGGGTGGCAGTGTCTGAAGTCTGAGAGCAGAGTCAGACGTGCCTCTTGTGGGGGCTTAAAACTGTCAATTGCAGTGAGGGGTCCTTTTGACCTTACCATAGAGGAGAAAGCTATCAGAGAGAGGTTTTTCTGTTTTTTGTTTTTGTTTTTTCTCTTTTACTGTTTTACAACTTCCTCCGAAACCTAGAACAATAGCCTTATAAACGGGCAGGAAATCTTATGTGTGCCTATTGCAGGGAAAGGGAAGTAAATAGACTGGTTGGTGTCTTTTATGTTATCTCACTGAATACAGGCCGGGGTTGTTCAGTTTGCAAAGTGAGAAATCGCAAGAGGCTTTCACGCCGAGTTCAGTCAAGCTCTGAAGAGGAACGAGGTGATTCTAAGGGACGTCAGCCTAGCAGTGGGCACATGGGGGCGGGGAGGAGGCTCAGGTTAGCCAAAGTCTAAGGGGTTAAGAACACAAAGAAACTGCAAGGTAGACCTCTTTAAGGAATGAATGCTAAAAGCCAAAGGAGGCTGACAGCAGAGGAGGGAAAAGATGGGAGACTGGAAACAGGAGGGAAGGAGGAGAAAACGGCTGCCATTGTTAAGCCTCAACCGTGAAATGATTGCTTTGGATACTTGGGACCTGGGCAGTGATTTTTTTCTTTTTTAATAACACCTTGGACTTTACAAAGCTCTTTTTTCTTTTCTTTTTTTTTTTTTTTTACATTCACAGTATCATTTCATCCCAAAGCTACATTCTGAGGTTAACATTGTCCCCATTTTGTGAATGAGGAATGTGAGGCTTGGTGGTGTCCTGCCAATAAGCTTTGGAGCCGGGATAGATTCAGGTCTTCTGATGCATTATGCTGTCTGTCTTGGTACTCTCTCACTCTGTCACAGTTAAGAAGGTCTTTATTGTCTCCTTTTATTCGCACAAGGGCCCGGGGAACACAGATATATTCATTCTTATGTTGCAAATGAAGAGATTCAGGAGAACTGACCTAGTATCTGACATGTGCTGATTCCGTATTATGTCTCTGCACTAAGTTCCCCACGCTATTATTCCCCTTGACATTTACCCCAATTCTGGGATCCTGCATTTTAAAAGTGGGGAAACTGAGGCTTAGAGAGGCTAGGAAATGTGCCCAAAGCCCCACAGCTGGGAAGTGCTACAGCTTGAGTTCCCACGAGGGCAGACCTGCTCCGACCCTGCCTCCTTCAGCAATCTGCCAAGGACGTCCACACAGGGTCATGGCTGGGCCTTGAATGCAGGCTTACCGGCCTTCTGAGCCCAGCAAGTACAGCTGTATGATCTTCTCCACCACGCCCAAACCCAGCTCATTCAGTTTACTCATGTCACAAACATTTAGGGCATCCCTATGAAGTACTAGGCACTTTACAAAGCGATAAGGAAGAAAACTTGCCCCAAATCGGCTTCTGTGCTCATAGAACTCACAGACCGATGGGGAAGTGGGACAGCGATTTTCACGCTATGGTCAGTGCTGTGATGAGTGTGGACACAGGCCCACCTGCACACTGAGCCTGAGAAGCATTAATATGTATGAAGGTTTTTCTTGCCAAGCCACTGGGCACAGTGGGCTCAGTGCTGAGAGGCTACAATGCTTTTAGGAGTTCATGAAAATATCTGAATTTTTTTTTTTAAGTCAAAAGAAAAAAATAACTTTCAGGTTGAAGATTTTGTCTTAATATATAATATTTCTCTTTACACCAATGCAGTATATATACATGTAATATATAATATAAATAATGATTATATATAAATATATTATATATCGAATGGAGAAGGGACCAGAAAGGCCTGGCACCCATGAGAGTTATAACGTGTCCCTGCTTAGACGAACCCGTTGTAAGGCAAAGCCCTTGCCTGGGCCTTGGACTGGGTTCCACTGCGAGCTATGTGGCATGTTCCGTGTGTTCCTTCAGTCCAACTTCCAGGTCTGCTAAGCGCATTCTATTCATTATCTATGGAGGGCCTACTCAGTTTTGTGTGGTTCTCTGATTTCCACAGCTGAATTGGGCTACTCGTCAGGGACCCGCTGACTTGGGTCAGGGGCCTGGGGAGGGAGGCCGCACCGACACATTATCATCCTATCTTCCTTGTTCTTGAAAATATTTTTTAAAAATCTTAAAAGGCTCTTTTTCCCTTGTAAGAACTTTGCTTAACAGTTTTTTCTCTTGATGCAGGATGCCTTGAGGGTAGAATCTGGTTAGGCCTTTACTAGGAGGAAGTAGGCCAGAAAGAGAGGAAGGCACTGGAAGCTGACTTCCAAGGTATGGGATGCACAATGGGTGCTTGTGGGGGTCCCTGAGGAAGTCCACTTGGGAAGGTAGAACTCAGAGGTGCACCACAGTTTAACTTTACAAAGTCTGAGGCTCTCTTTCACACAAGGCAAACCAGAACACAAATATACCTTCTGGAAGGCTAGCACCATCTAATGCTCTACCATCCTGATAAGCAGTCATTGCTTGGGCTCTGGAGGTTCACCCCTTGCCTTATGTGAGTGTTCTATTTGGAGATACCCAGGGACTGAGGCTACTTGGATTCACTGGCCTAGTGAGGGCATTGGACCTGTCTTGCCAGAGTACCTCCCAGTGTTTTGGAAACAGGTGAGTTGGGTTGGCCAAAACTGACCATGACTAATGGCAAAGGTTACCAGGGTTTGGGTCAACTTTCTATGACCATAAAGAGAAGAATCATTGTCTGTCCTTGCTAGGAAACTGGTGTGTGCCAAGTTTATCCTTAATATGCGTTGCTAGGGGGTATTCCTAACAATAATTAATAATTAAGGCAATAATTCATTTTTGGATCTCCTGGAGTTTTTGTTTTTTCTTTTACTCAACCATTCGCTTGCATGACAAGAATAAAATTGAAATCTGACTAAGTCACCCACTACTTACTCATTACTACACCTTAATGACTTCCTGCTGTTCTGGGGAGAAAGACTAAGATGTTTATTTAGTGGCTACTAGCCCCTTCACAGTCTCTGTGTTGCCCAGCTCACTAGCCTCCTCCCTGACCCCCCAAGTCCCTCTGGGGCTCTGTTGTGCCCTCGGGCGACCCAGACCAACTTCTAGTTCGTCAGATGGAGGGGCTTTGCACCAGGAAGCAGCATTCCACCTGGATTGCTCTTCACTCACTTTTTATTCCCAGTGGACTCTGTCTCACCCTTTCGATCTCTGCTCAGCTACTACCTATTTCAAGATGCCTTTTTAAAAAATTAATTAATTTATAAATTAATTTAAATTAATTAATTAATATATATATAGAGAGAGAGAGCATGAGTGGGGGGAGGGGCAGAGGGAAAGGGAATCTTAAGCTGACTCTGCACTGAGCGTGGAGCCTGACACTGGGTTTGATCTCATGACCTGAGCTGAAATCAAGAGTTGGATGACCCTGAAATCATGACCTGAGCCAAAATCAAGAGTCAGATACTCAACCGACTGCACCACCCAGGTGTCCCATTACTCTGAAATGCCTTTCTTGACCTCTATGATGAGATTCAACCCTCTCAACATTATGCTCTACCCAGTGCGATGTTCTCCTGAGGAGTCCTTATCAGGATTGATTTGCCAAACTCGTTTGGTGATTCACATTAGTCTTTCCTACTAGATTCCGCATCTCAAGGGCTGATGCCACTCACCTTTGTATCTGGATGCCTGGAGTACAATAGGTAGTTAATGTATCTATACTGAATAAATGACAAAGATGAACGCAAAAGAGATCAGGGCAAAACAAACCCTTGCTGAGAGATTTAAAAACAAAACATTACAAAAATATACAAATTATTTCTTTAAAGGAGAAGAGCCTTGTCACTACGATACCTACATTATTCATATAACACACAGGTTTGTTGTTTTTTTTTTTTTTTAGAATCCCATAAGTAAACCTCACATACAAAATGATAGATGGCTATTATGTATTTTTTCCTTCTCTGTATTTTTCTTAATGGAAGCAAATGGAACTTTCCAAATATCACTGTATGATTGGAAAAAGTGAGGCAGTCTGTAGTGCCATGTTGGGGGGAGGAGGGGAAAGAAGGGGAAAAGGTCCTGAAAAGGGCTTATGTTTTCTAATCAAAGTCAGATGTAGAGCTGATTTTATGTTGCTTGAGTAACAAGCTTCATTTTCTCCATTAGCGGTCTGGTCCAGCATAGGATGTTCAGAGGGAGTCCCCTGAAGATAAGTGTGTTCTTTTCATGCTGTAGATTTTACATCCCACCAGTCTGCTCACTCTGGCTCTCAGCAGAGCAGACACGAACACTTGGGGCAGACCTCAGACAACTTTGAATAAGAACCTGCTTGAGAAAGATTTCCCTTACAAGCTAAATGTTACATTTCCACCCAACAGAAAGGTACTGCTGTGTGGTCATAAAAAGCTGGCCCAAACCCCGTAACCTTTGCAGCTAGCCATGTTATTTTTGGTTCATGCCAACATGGATCACAGCTGTGACTCAACAGAGCCACTGAAGCAAGAATTCAAAGAGTTTAAAGAACAGCAAACTCAAAAATGACTTTTTTTTCTTAGGGTGTCATTATGCAACATTTCTAGTAGTTTACCTTTTCAAATTTACCAACTCCGTACAGA
Source organism: Callorhinus ursinus (assembly GCF_003265705.2). Taxonomy (NCBI): domain Eukaryota; kingdom Metazoa; phylum Chordata; class Mammalia; order Carnivora; family Otariidae; genus Callorhinus; species Callorhinus ursinus. Next base: position 8,446,115 of record NW_027397088.1, read on the forward strand.
TGAGCTCAGTTGTTGTTTGGCAAATGAAATCCTGAGTTGCGTCAGCACACTTCCCCAAATCCCACTGCAGCCTGGGGATGATGAAGCTTTCCTTTCTGGGGTGTTTGTTTTACGTAAGTAGTGACTTACTTTTCAGAGGTTAAAAAAGAAAAATCTGTGTTGATGTATTTCTGCCTCAAATAAACCAAAAATAGGATTGGGGTTTGATTTAAATGTTTGTAATTCCCTATTGGAAGAGGACAGAAAGCCCCTATCAGTGGGTCCCGGTTTTGGTTTTTCCTCCATCTATATGAATTCAAGGAAGCCACGAGCTCGGAGCTAATGAACTGGACAGTAGGCATGAACTTCAGCAGACGATGTAGGCGTATATTTATCGACGTCCTTTAGAGTTTGGGCTTCATTTTGTTAATTACTCCTTAAACTTGAAGCATGTCCCAGTTCTCCCCTTTGAGGGTGTGTAGGAAGGGGGACGTGGAAAAAAATGATGAAATTTGTCCCTTATTTACTAACTACAATTTTTAAGCTTTGTGGTTAGACTTAAGCATCCTAAGGACTAAAGGAAATACTGAGGTGGTGTTATTTTTTGTTGTTATTTGCTAGATTAGGTCATTAATCAAATGTTTCATAGAGCTAAGGAAAAAGACAACACCTCTGATCACTTTTCTCTTTGGAAAAATAGATCCAGAATCTGTGTTGTATGGTTAGGCTCGTTGCTTAGGCTTGCCACTTTAGAAAATGCTGTCAGGGCACCTGGGTGGCTCAATCGGTTGAGCGTCTGCCTTCAGCTCAGGTCATGATCTCCAGGTCCTGGGATCGAGTCCCGCATCAGGCTCCCTGGTCAGTGGGGAGTCTGCTTCTCCCTCTCCCTCTGCTCCTCCTCCCTGCTCATGCTCTCACTCTCGATCTCTCAAATAAAATCTTAAAAAAAAAAAAAGAAAATGTTGTCTGTAGCAAATACTGCCACTGAGATCATATTCAGCTCTTCATTTGGGTAGTTAAATGTAAGTTTAAGATGTGGAAATACAATTTTGGAGCCTTCCTTCCAATAGCAGGGGTGTTTGCTTAAAAGAAATTACATTTCTGCGCTACACTTTGGATGTGGTAGGGAGCCACCTCTACAAGGCAAGTATATAAACCCCTCAGGCACTGTGTCCGGGGACCCTCTGGGTGCTGTACTGGGAAAACAGAAGATACTCTACTGAGTGAACGTTTCATCTTGGATTGGTCCAGGGCCAGTTCAGTACATGGCAGCAGCTAGTCCTCCTTAAGGCAAACTGATGGAGCTTCTGTTTCCTTTGACCTGGTTCTCTTGTTTCTAGCAAGTTCTTGCCTATACTTGAAAACTAGAAAAATTCAACTGGTTTGGGAAATGGGCCTTATTTCCAACAAAGATTAATGGATTTTTGAGCTAGGAGAGTCTGCAGAAATCATGTAGGTTTACCATCTTATTTATAGAATACAGAAAGTAGCTCAGAGAGGTTGAGAAACTTGACTAAAGTGACACAGCTATTATGTGGCAAAACTGGGATTCACAGCCCAGGTTCAGTGTGTCCTTGAGTCGCACCACCTGCTTTTGAGAACGAATTTGTCCAAGGAACTGACTGCTTCAAAGAATTTGGTCTTACAAATCGTACAGCAAAATAAACTATTTGTATCACAGATGTCATGAAAGAAAACACTGATTATTGAGTAAACACTGAGACTGTTAGTATCAGTGGAAGTTGTGGCTATTTAAAGAAAAATGAAGTGGGTGCCTGGGTGGCTCAGTTGGTTAAGCGACTGCCTTCGGCTCAGGTCATGATCCTGGAGTCCCGGGATCGAGTCCCACATCGGGCTCCCTGCTCAGCGGGGAGTCTGCTTCTCCCTCTGACCCTCTTCCCTCTCATGCTCTCTATCTCTCATTCTCTCTCTCTCAAATAAATAAATAAATAAATCTTTAAAGAAAAATGAAGTGTTGCCTGTATTCTTATGTGCCTAATGATTTTTAACCAACTGAGCCACCCAGGCACCCTATCTAATGATTTTTAAATTATTTTTTTTCAGTTGAATTCAGTTTGGCAAAGCAATTAACTTTGAAAGATGTGTTGGTAAACTAAAGTTTCATTTACTGACTTTCTACAAAGCGAATCCTGAAACGTTATCACTAGAAATGAAGATTGATTGGTTCCTGGCAGACATTAGGAGGTCAACAAATATGTACTGAATGATCGGATAAGAACTACAGTGTTGTGGTCATAAGCATTTGACTGTAGACACATGAATAAGGTGTATAGAACACAGTGTTGAACAAAACAAGCCAGGCACAAATCAGCATACTGCCTGATTCCATTTATATGAAGTATAAAAATAGGCAAAATTACTTAGACAGCGTGTTCCTGGGTGGCTCGGTCATTAAGCGTCTGCCTTCAGCTCGGGTCATGATCCCAGGGTCCTGGGATCGAGCCCCACATCGGGCTCCCTTCTCCGCGGGAAACCTGCTTCTCCCTCTCCCACTCCCCCTGCTTGTGTTCCCTCTCTTGCTGTCTCTCTCTTTGTCAAATAAATAAATAAAGTCTTTAAAAAAATTCCTTAGACTGGGTGCCTGGGTGGCTCAGTTGGTTAAGCGACTGCCTTCGGCTCAGGTCATGATCCTGGAGTCCCGGGATCGAGTCCCGCATCGGGCTCCCTGCTCGGCGGGGAGTCTGCTTCTCCCTCTGACCCTCTTCCCTCCTGTGCTTTCTATCTCTCTCATTCTCTCTCTCTCTGAAATAAATAAATAAAATTAAAAAAAAATTCCTTAGACTGTTAGAAGTCAGGATGGTGGTTATCCTCAGGAAGAGTAGTCGTTGGAAGGGGGTCCAAAGGGCTGTTCATGTTTCTTTGATCTGGGTGCTGGTTATATACATGTGATCAGTTTGTAAAAATTCATCGAATTTTGTGTTACAGCATTAGCACCTTTCTGAATGTATGTGTTCTGCGTCTATATGCACTTTTCTGAATGTAGTGTATGTCTATAGGAATGTATATTCAATAAAAAGTTTAAAAATATGTGTAGTATCTCATCTTAGAAAGAGCTGCTAAATAAATGCTTAGCACTTGGGAGAAATCCCCATAGCATGAGTTAAAAAAACAAACAGAAGTTGGGATGAGGGTTTTACTTTCCCTAATGTAAAATTTGCAACTCTTACACTGTCACAGAATAAATAGAACCTTGACTTTGCTTTCAAAATGTAGGCAGCTGCCCCCATGTACTTTTGACAGTTTTATCACATATGGGGCAGTCACAAAGCATGTTTTAGATATCAGGATGATGTCTAAGCTTGCAGATACTTGTGATACTTGCAGATATTGGTAGGGCTTATATATCCATGGTCTTGTAAAACTGAAGACATTTGCAGCAAACGTTAAGCACTGTGCTGGTCTACTGAATTATTTTGTCAGCTTTATGAGAAAGCACTTTTAACATAATTGACTAAATACAGAGTGTTGAAGGATGATCTTTCTAAATTAGTAAATCAGTTTTTGAAGAGTCCCAGTTAAATAAATACCACGTTAAGAAAGGATATGTTAAACATATTAATGTGTATCGAACAGAATTTTTAAAAGAAACAGTTGATGCCCCTCAAAGTTGACATGAGAGTAGAAATCACAGTTCTGACTTCCAAATGCCCCCGTTGGTTGCAGTAAGAATGTCCTGTGAGGCACTGAAGGGAAAGGAAGCAGGGATCATGGGTGAAGGAGGTGCATGACTATCTCATGGGAACCTTTCTTGGGGTTGTCAGTGGCTGAACTAAAAAAAATCACTTGTGTAGGGTTTTTACCCACTCTTTTCCAAGAAAGGCTGATGTGTATCTATGTAGCCATCTTTCAGAATTAAAGAAGTATACAAAGTCAAGACTCCCGCAAGAACACAGCCCTTCCTCTTTCCCCAATACACTGTGCTCTGAGCTAGAAAGCCTTTCAGTTTGGCCATAACAGAAGAATCCTTTTGTTTAAGATGTTTATTCCTTCAACTTTTAATGGCCCAGTTCCTTTCATTTATCAACATATGTTACATTGTAGGTGACTTCCCATTCCAACAAGTTGGTCTCAATAAGTTAATCCAATTGATGCCTCAAAAAAATACAGCTTTTTTTTTTTTTTTTTAATAGAGACTTTCCATGATTTCTCCTCAACAGCAGGTGCAGGGTGTATTTCTGGTGAATCGAAAAATAGGTGTGAACTAGAGCCAGGGGACAGGGTCTATTTTTTTCCCAATACTTAAGCAACTAATTGGTCTATTTCCTTGGAAGGAAAAAGAATAAGGAAATAAGCCTTCTCAACAGAATTAAATCCAGCAGCAGCATCATATTAATAACTATGTGTATTTAGCACTTTGCAGTTTACAAAGCACGTTTCTTATTTGTTTTCTTTATTCAATCCTCGCGATAACTCTATGGATACTAGTTCGGTATGATTGTTACCCTTATTTCACAAATGAGAAAACTGTGACTCAGAGGTCAGAGCCAGAGCTGTCTCCCTGTGTCTCCAGCTGGGTTACATCCTTTCCACGACACCATACCATCTTGTGACCAGAGAGGGGAGGAATTGTTTCCTAATTTTTTTTTTTTTTGCAAATGACATGATATAATGAAGATACGGAGAATGTAATTTTCAAATTGTACAAAGTTATTTCAACATAGTAATTTATTTTACTCAACAGATATTCATTGAGCACCTCCTGGGAGCCACACAATGCTGGCTTCTGGGAGGAAAGTAAACAGGCCCTGATCTCCTGGAGGTGATAGAGTTGTGGGCAAGACATTGTTAAGCAATGGTGCACAAATAGTTAAATAGCTAAAACTATGATTAAATATTACAAAGAAAATCTAAAGAGGGCTATGAGAGATCATTACAGGGAGCTAAATATAGACTGGGAAGGCCTCTTTGAGAAAGTGACATTTAAGCATTGAAGTAGCATTCACCCAAGATGAAGAGTTAGGGTGAGAGAAAGAGTATTCTAGACAGAGGGAACAAAATGTGGCAAGACCCCGAGGCAGGAGAGACAGCCCCATTCTCAGAAATGGAAGGAGACCATGGTGTTTCATAAAAGCCAAGACATGAAAGGATCTCAAGAACAAGGTAGAGGTCAAATCAATGGCTTTGAGACATTTCCAAAATTGCTCCTGCCTTTGACAATGTGGAGGCGGGTAGTGACCCTGCCTAGTGGGGGTGGAAGCCAGATTTGGATGGTTGAAGTGGCGACAGCATAAGCAGATCCCACTTTATAGGAACTTAGCCATCTAGGGAAGGGGAACTGGAGGGGGTGTGTGTTGGGTGGGGATTGAAGGGAAGATCTTGCACGTGGAACATACTAAAGCATTTGGGCCCAGGAAGGAAAGTCATCTGCCTTTGGAGGCAGGGAGATTGATGGTAATGATGGTGTATGGATGAGGGAGTGTCAGACAGACACATGCTGGTGGCTAATCAAAGGAGCGAAGTTTTCGGGAAGTCACAAGGGGATGTGACCAAGTGCATGGAGTGCATTCTGCTCTATTTCATACCACTCCTGGAATAAGAGGAGAACCCCCTCCTTCACTGTGACAATGAAGGAAGAGAAAATGAGTTTAAATATTTGATGTGGGAAAGTGATGACATTTTTTCCCCAATAGGGGATGTTTCACACCCTCTATAAAAGGTGTGAAAAAAGGTCACAGTGAAGAAAAAAAGGGGAGTTGGCTTCACAGCAGGTTGAGGAGGTATGATCCTGGCATTGCGTGGAGGTGGAGAGAAGGTTCCATAGGCAGTGTTGGGGGGAAACTGCTGAGTAAGATCCTGATGGCCAGTCTCCACATTGGGTGTGTTTCTCGAGCAGTGTTTGGGGCTCATCTAGTTTTGGGAGAATATTGGAAGAGTTATTGGTTGCTTCAGATGACTGATCATTTACAGTTAGGTATGCTTTCAAAGATGCTCATGGTTTCTAACATAATGCTAGCTAGATGCGAATATTATGCTCCAAGACTAAGTGAATTCACAGGTCTTCCGTGGCACTGGCAATAGGATTCCTGGTTTCTCTATTTCTTTTGTTGGGAGGAAAAGCAGAGATTTAGGCAAATGATTGAAATTAATTAATTAATTTTTAAATTTATTTATTTTCGCCTAATTCACCCATCCTCCCCACCCACCTCCCCACTGGTAACCATCAGTTTGTTCTCTATAGTTAAGAGTCTAGTTTTTTTTTTTGTTTGTTTATCTTTTTCTTCTTTGTTCACTTGTTTTGTTTCTTAGTTTCCACATTTGACTGAAATCATATGGTATTTGTCTTTCTCTGTCTGACTATTTAACTTAGCATTATACTCTCTAGTTCCATCCATGTCGTTGCAAATGGCAAGATCTCATTTTTTTTTTTTTGGCTGAGTAATATTCTTGATGGACACTCGGGCCGCTTCCATAATTTGGCTAATGTAAAGAATTGAAATTTAGGTGTTTGGAAACTTGTGGCTACTAAATTCTACTGAAGTATCACATACTTCAAGAGATGGGTAAGAAAAATTTAGCAAGTCCCAGGCTAGTTTAGAAGTATGCGTCTCCAGAATTCATGGTCATCTCAGCGTATGGAACTGTAGGAAGCCCTCAACATCACTCTCCGGACCTTTCTCTGAAATAAAGTGGATCCCCCAGCACACCCTCTTGCCCACACACACCATCCTCTCTTGACCCTGAGTCCCCCTCCAGCTTTTATTGTCTCTTTCTCTTCTTTCCTTCCCAGTAGACCTTCCGCTCCTCCTGCCTTCTCTCCTTCACCTTGCATCAATTCTTCAGCACCTTCTACACCAGCTTCCACCCCTCTGCTCTTCACTTACCAAGATGTCAAACGACATTCTGGTGGTTGCATCCCGTGGAAGCTCTTCAAATGGCATCTTACTTGATGTCTCCTATACCATTTTGTGTAAACTCTTCCTTAGCAAATTCTATGGTACTATTCTCTCCTAGTTTCCGCCTACCTCAGGGGTAAATTCTTAGTGGTGTACATGTGTGGGAGTGTGTGTCTGTGTGTAGTTTCCTCCTTCTCTTCCCACTCCGAAAATGTCAGTGGTCCCTAGAACTCTATCCCAAGTCCTCTTATCACTCTATACTTACCCCACTCAAGTTCACGGCTCCAACTTCCAAATCAATGTCTCCAGCCAGGCTGACACTGAGGGACATTCCTGCATAACCAACTAAGCAGCTCCATGTGAATGTCTCATAAAGATCTCAAACTCAGTATGTCCAAAGTGGAACTTAACCATCTTCTGCTGAGCAGTCTGTCTTTGTAAATATCATCCACCAGCTTCCTCAATTCAGAAACCAATGGACCATTGTAAGTGTCCCCTCCTCCCTCTTCCTGTGCATCTAATTACTCACAAAGACCTGACTGGTCTATATCCTACATGCCTTTCACCTCCGTTCGTGCTGCACATCACAGCCACCAATACTCTAGAGCAAGCCCTTCTCCCCTCTCACTTGAGACAGGTTGTCCTGTTTCTAGATGCATCCCCATAATCTCCCTGACACAGTGCCACAGAGTCACCTTCCTAACAAGCAAATTGGATCTTGTCAATTCTTTTGCAAAAAATTCTTCAGTGACTCTGTATCCCTTCTATTCCCTGAGTTTTACTTTTTAGAAAGGCACATAGGTCTCGTCACATTTGGCTTTCTTTTTGTGTCTTTGGCCTCATCTTTTGACTCAGGTCTCAAAGTCCTTGCGAATCAAGCATATGGATCCACTTATCTGTACCCCTGGTCTTTCATGCTATTGAAAGGCCCCTTGGCTTTTGATTATGCGATTCTCTTTCCCCGGAATATCCTCCAATGATTGTTTGCCACACAAAGTGAGACATTTACTATTTTCCTGGCTCAGGAGCTGGGGTTCCAAAGTGGAGGATAGAGAAACAGTGCCAGCAGCTACCCACATGTAGAGGCAGACACTCCGTCATGGATTATTAAAGAGGTTACAGAAGCTTCCCTACAATTCTCAACCATGATTCCTATCCTGCCCCCATATTCTTAAGCAGGGCAGAGAGGGGGACTATCTGTAGTCAAGAGTCACTGGCCTGGTGGGGCAATGTGTGCCCTTTCTATTTCCTCTCTGTGGAGCCAGGGGGCTGTTTCCCACAACGCTGAGTGTGTGCAGGGAGCATCCAGAGAATCACTCGCAGAGGTCAGTGAATCACAAAAAGAGAAGGCTAGTGTCTCACTCGTTGGCTTCATGCTTCTGAAGTGGAAACCTGTCTTTCCACTCGGATGCCTGCCATAGAACCAGAGAGGAGCATGATGAAGGGATCTGTGGGAGAGCTTGACATGTGTCCCCTGGAGTTTAGGAGCATACATGTCTATAGAAACAGTGTCTCCTCTGCCAGAAATTTCTAAGGTGAGAGGCTTTCTAACCCTCGCCAGCAGGGTGAGTAAGGACCATGGTTTAACCTGCTTTGCATGAAGAAGATGGATGTTGGGGAACCTCAGTGTCACTCCTTTGGCCTTCAGGGAATATGGAAAAGGATTTCAGTGGCTGCCATGGCTCAACATAAAGGAGCCCAGAAATCAGATGAGAGGCAAGAAGGAAGGCTCTCCAGGAAGCCTCTGGGCCAGCAGGGGATGCCCAACTTGGGGAGGTGATTGAGGGTGTAGACAAAGAGACACATGGTGCCCCTCTATGAAGCGATCCTCATTAATGAAGAAGATAGGGGTGAACCTGACATCAACCCCCAACCACACATACTGGGTATATAGAAACCACCATATTAGCAGAGGGTACCGGCATCAGATGAGCCAAAGTGGATCAGAGATGCTTCCCATCACCACCACCAGAAAGACGTCAGTTGCTTACGATAACCTCTGCTTTCTTGTTTGTTTCTCCCAGTCCTCCTCCCCAGAGGAGGTAGACTCAGAGAGAGAGAGAGGGGAAAGACGTGTCACAGAACTAGACCACATCCTTCTGTCCAATTCAAGGTGCTGGCATGGGAGGAGGTTGGGGAGAATAGTTTTAAATTGCGCACGTGCGTGCATGCACACACACGCATGTGTGCATGTGCACACACAGTTTCAGTAGTCAAGAAAATATATTTGGAAATAAAAACATTAATTCCAGTGCTTGAGATTTCTGTAGGTCAGCATATCCCAGGCTCTCTTAGTCACCGAATACATTTAAATTATAAAATTGATACAACGCTAGCAGGAGGACATGACATATTTTGCAACCTTGGACGAAAGTAGTGAACAAGTATTCTCTCACTGATAAATTAATCCCTCCAAAAAAACATTCCAAATGTATTCATATCAGTTAAAACATTAGAGATATTAAAGAAAAAAACAGTGTCAAAGACATTGACTGTTAAACAAGATACCTAATATATATCAATGATCATCAAATCAAGACATACATCAAGGCAATAATAAATTTAGAAATGTTCCTGTCCATCAATCAGAACATTATAGCCATTCAGTCATACACAAAGCAATCACACTAAAAAATTCTCAGCATTTACTGATTGGGCACACCATTTTTAAAGGCAGATTATCAAGAATGAAGAAACACAACTCTGTAATGCAGTTAGACATTTTTCCTATAGTTATACTTAAAATGAATTCTAGAGAAAATAAAAAACAGCACATGCTTTTGGTTTTGTCTTGGCAGAATTCTAAAGAATATGCTAAGGAGCCATTGTGTTCCATGGGATACCCTCAGTGAAACATTATTATAAGGTTTAGAGCACTGGTTATCCAACCTGTAAACCACACAGAGGACTTTGGGGTGCTCCTTCAAAATCTTAGTCAGGTATTAAGAGATTGGCATGTTAAACTGTCTGGGCTTTTAAACTGAAAGTCAGTGGCAAGTTATGACATCTCCCGAGCTGTGTGGAGGAATGGACAATGAGGACTTAAGAGAACAAAGCTGAATGCATAAATTGGGAAAAAAGTATATAAAATATTTTACATTTTGACCCCACAGAGTTGAGAATTTATTTTTCCCAAGATTTTATTTTTTTAAAATTTTTTATTGTTATGTTAATCACCATACATTACATCATTAGTTTTTGTTGTAGTGTTCCATGATTCATTGTTTGTGCACAACACCCAGTGCTCCATGCAGAATGTGCCCTCCTTAATACCCATCACCAGGCTAACCCATCCCCTCACCCCCTTCCCCTCTAGAACCCTCAGTTTGTTTTTCAGAGTCCATCGTCTCTCATGGTTCATCTCCCCCTCCGACTTACTCCCCTTCATTCTTCCCCTCCTGCTATCTTCTTCTTTTTTTCTTCTTAACATATATTGCATTATTTGTTTCAGAAGTACAGATCTGTGATTCAACAGTCTTGCACAATTCACAGCGCTCACCATAGCACATACCCTCCCCAATGTCTATCACCCAGCCACCTCCTCCCTCCCACCTCCCACCACTCCAGCAACCCTCAGTTTGTTTCCTGAGATTAAGAATTCCTCATATCAGGGTGCCTGGGTGGCTCAGTTGGTTAAGCGACTGCCTTCGGCTCAGGTCATGATCCTGGAGTCCCGGGATCGAGTCCCACATCAGGCTCCCTGCTCAGCGGGGAGTCTGCTTCTCCCTCTGACCCTCTTCCCTCTTGTGGTCTCTGTCTCTCATTTTCTCTTTCTCAAATAAATAAATAACGTCTTTAAAAATAAATAAATAAAATAAAACAACCATTTAAAAAAAAAGAATTCCTCATATCAGTGAGGTCATATGAAACTTGTCTTTCTCTGATTGACTTATTTCACTCAGCATAACACCCTCCAGTTCCATCCATGTTGTTGCAAATGGCAAGATCTCATTCCTTTTGATGGCTACATAATATTCCATTGTGCATATATACCACCTCTTCTTTATCCATTCATCTGTCGATGGACACCAAGATTTTATTTTTAAGTAATCTCTACATCCAACATAGGGTTTGAACTCATAATCCTGAGATCAAGGGTTGCATGCTCTACTAACTGAGCCAGCCGGGCACCCCTTGAGTTGAGACTTTTTTTTTTTTTAAGATTTTTATTTTATTTTTAGAAAGAGAGACAGTGAGAGCAGGGGAGGGACAGAGGGATAGGGAGAGAGAAAATCCCAAGCAGACTCTATGCTCAGCTTGGAGCCCAAGGTGGGGCTTGATCTCATGACCCTAAGATCATGACCTGCGCTAAAGTGAAGAGTCGGATGCCTAACCAACTGAGCCGCCCAGGTGCCCCCTGAGACTTCTTAATAAATATGTTATGTAATGCTGTCAATCCTAACCATAATTCTCTAGTTAACCGAATTTCTCATTGTGCAAGATTTCTGTTCCTTATTTTCTTCTCTGTATTAGTTTTTTATTGCTATGTAACAAAACAAACCCCAAAACCTAGCACCCTGAAACAACAAACATTTACTGTCTCACAGTTTCTGTAAGTTAGGAATTTGGGGACAGCCTAGCTGGGAGTCTCAGACTTGAGGGTCTCTCATGCGTTTGCAGGCAAAATACCAGCCTGGGCTGCAGTCTCATCTGAAGGATCAAGTGAAGGAGGAGCCCTTGCAAGCTCACTCATGTAGTTGTTGGCAGGATTCAGATCCTCGTAGGCCATTGGACTGAGGGCCACGGTTCTATTCTGGCTGTTGGCCAGAGGTCCCCCTCTGTTCCTTGGCAGGTGGGCCTCCCCACAGGGCAACTCACAGCATGGCAGTTGACTTCCTTCAGAACGAGTGAGTGAGAGTGTCCAAGGTGTCCAAGAGGGAACCATATTCTTGTCATAACCTAATTTCAGAAGGAATATTCCATCATTTCCCATCCCATCACTGCCATTTTGTATTCACTAAAGGTTAGTAAGTTCAGATCACACTCAAGGGGAAGAGATTACACAAGTTCACAAAAAGCAGGAGGTGAGGCTTATTGGGAGCCATCTTAGTGGCTTCCTACCAAATTCTCTCTCCTCACAACACAAGGTATCTCTACTCTCTGCCTTTGATAACTCCCACTCTTACCTAACAATCTGGACTCCTATTCTTTAAGGAAATAGATAAGTCACCTTTTATCTTCTTGCAACCAAGTCTCACGTCTTCTTCATTTTTAGCTATTTTCTCCATCTTTCCTCTTGTTATCACTGACAAACTGTCCTTCCTCTTGCCTCCCTTGTCACACACACACAAAAGTGTCCTTAGGCTTCTTGTCCTCTTCAAGCTATCATCTTATTGCTCTACTTTCCTTTATAAAAAACTTTTTGAATAAGTTGCTTTTACACGGTCCCTCTACACCTCAATTCCCATTCACTTGGCCCTAATCTGCCATGCTTGCATCCCGTCACTTCTTTGAAATTATTTTCATCAAAGTCCCCAATGATTTCCATATTGCTATATCCAAGGAGCACTCCTCTATTTTTTATTGCATTCAACATGGTTAACAATTCCTACCCTCCTCCTTTCTGGATTCCCACAACACTATGTTTTCATTGTGATGTATTTTTTCTAATCATTCTGGTTACTCCTTTTCAGTCTCTTTTGTTGGTTTCTCTTATATCCCCGTCTTAAATGGTGGTGTTTCCCAGGGCTCAGTTCTGTGTCGTCCTTCTCTCCCTCTTTCCATAAGTGACTTCACCCACTCCTGGGGTTTTAAATATTATTTATATGTAGATGAACCTGAAATGAATTTGTGCAGCCAATGCTTCCTCTGAACTTTGGAATGGTTTCTCTAACTGCTTACTTGGTAATTCCACTTAGAAATCTCAAGGGGACCTCAAATGTAATGTCTATAACAGATCTTCTGTTTTCCAACTATTTCTCTCCTGAGTTCCCCACCTCAGTAAATGGAGCCACCAGCCAATCTGTTTGCTCAAGTATAAATCCTTAATTCCTCTTCTTCTTTAATCACTCATTCCAGTCTATCACTGAGTCCTATACTTTGCTACTTCCAAATATATGACCACTCCATCTGTTTCTCCTCCACTATCTCTACCCTAATCTAAGCCACCATCTTGTCACCTAGCTTACTACAGTCACCCCCTACTGGGCTTCCTGCTCTGCAAAGGAGCCAATTAAATAGTTTAGAAATATTGTGTCAGGCTGTGTTTCTCTTGGATAAAACCCTTTGGTGCTGCTCCCTTATCCTTTGTAAAATCTAAATTTCTCAAAAATTTCTTATGATGTCTTTTGCTTATCTTTTCAACCTCAGATCATTGCATTCGCCCTGCACTTACTATTTGTCAGCTGCATTGGCTCTCATCATTTCTTAAGCACACTGAGTTCTCTATTTCCAGGTCTTTGCACAGGCTGTTCCTTCAGCTTGTAATGCCTTCCTTCACTCCGCCGTCCCCCCTCCACCCCGCTCCCTCCCGGTGGGCTCATGCATTTGTCAAAACTTGTAATTATGGATTTAGACATTTCTTTATTTATTGCCTATTTTGTCATACTGTAAGCCCCAAATGGACAAAGCCCATGTCTGCTTTGTTCACAATGGTATACCCAGCACCAGGCACTTTGTAAGTACTTAGTAAATACGTGCATAAATGAACAATCTCCTTGTTTTGCTCCAGTCTCAACTGAAAAACTGTCTTCTTAACAACTTTCCCAGGACATGGGGTTATATTTAATAGGAGATCTACCCTCAGCAAATTTTTAAGTGCACCAGAGAGTATGTTTAACTATAGGCACGATATTGTACAGCACATCTCCAGGACTTATTCATCTTGCATAACTAGAAGACAACAGTCTTAAGAAAATGTTTGAGTTGCCCTGCTAAAAAGCTAAAGAAAATGACATTGAGCAAAGATTGTTATGGTAAAATGCTTTATATGGCACACACCCCTCTGTAGACTTGGTTAGTGATAATAACACTATTTTCTTGGTTTAATAAGTAGCATTTTTATTTCCCTTCAGTTCATTTCTAATGACAGGGACAGATCCCATTCTTTGCTTGGCAAAGTGCTTGGCTGACAGGAGCCCCATCCTACTGATGTCATCTGGAAGAGCTTCCTTTTACTGATTCTGGGGAGTCTGAATTTGAAACAGGTGGATGTATGCATTTGAAAGAATCTATTCCAGATGCCAGAAGATTCAGTTCTGGTGAGGGACGTGAAGGAAAATTATGAGAACAAGTGTCCTATTCACATGCTAGGAAAATAAATGTTTTACTAATCCTTAAATAACATTTTACTCTGAAGTGTATTGGCAAATTTTAGTTTTATTTCTGTATGAAAGTCTCATTTTTATGGGTGTGATTTAAGTAGTAGAGGCGACTGCTAAAATTAGTTTCTGTTATCCCATACTAATGTCTATGTAGGAAGAGAATAATATACATAGTTTTAAAGCCCTAACATTTTAGTTATATTTAGTGAATATTTTAACATTTATTCTCACTGGCTATAAGTTAGTTTAACTATTATAAATGCACATACTTTTCTATGTTATGGGGTCTTCTCACTGTAGAGAAAGTATGTGATCAGGAAGGGGTCCTATGTATTCTCTTTCCTAACCAATAAAATTCTATCAGTAAACTCATGCTTATTACTATGTGCCAGGCATTGTGCTTAGTGCTGAGATACAACAGGGCTTACAGTATAGATTTCTTTTTTTTTTTAAGATTTTATTTATTTATTTGAGTGAGAGAGAGAGCACAGGCCGGGGGAGAGGGAGAGAGAGAAGCAGACTTTCTGCTGAGCGGGGAGCTTGAGTCAGGGCTCTATCCCAGGACCCTGGGATCATGACCTGAGCCGAAGGCAGCCACTTAAACAACTGAGCCACCCAAGCATCCCCCAAACAGCAATTTCTACTTATTTCTGGAATATACCACATGAGCCATACTGGAGGAGATTTGGCTTATTCAGGTAAAAGGAAAAATGGACGTGTACTCATCAACAGGGAGAAGGAGTGAATGCATTCATTATGCAGTTGCTGGGGGAAGATATCCTGGAACCAACACTTTATGGTAGATAATCAATATGTGGGTGTTTAAAAGTTGGCTCCAAGATATCCTCCTCATCTTGAAGGCCACCCTTCCCCACCAAGAGACACCTGATAGTCTGAACTGGGGAAGGCTCACTTGTCCCTTCAGGCAGTACCGGCAGGAACAATGGGAACCCCAACAGCACCAGAAAAACCGTGCAGATAAAAATAACACCGCCAATCTGACAATTAAATTGCCATTTGAACCATGGCTACAAAAGTAGGCCAGGACCTACATGCTGAACCTAAACAGGTCAACTGCCTGATAAAATAAAAGATTTAAATGGGACCCAGAGACTCCTAATGTAACAGAACAAATGTCCAGGATACAATTTAAAAAAATTTTTTTTATTTAAATTCAATTAGCCAACATATAGTACATCATTAGTTTCAGAGGTAGAGTTCAGTGATTCATCAGTTGCATATAACACCCAGTGCTCATCACATCACATGCCATCTTTAATGCCCATCACCCAGTTAGGCCATCCCCCACCCACCTCCCCCCGCAGCAACCCTCAGTTTGTTTCCTATACTTATGGGTGTCTCATGGTTCTTCTCCCTCTTTGATGACTTCCCATTCAGTTTTTTTTTTTAATCACCTGTCATATGAAGAAGCAAGAAAATCCTGACTTAAATGAGAAAGGACAATCTGCTGACCCCTACATTGAGATCAATCAGATGTTGGATTATCCCACATTATCCAAATCATCAAGGATTTAAAAGCAGCTGTCATTAAAAAAATGCTTCAACAATCAATTTCAAGTTCTCTGGAAACAAATGAAAAGTAGAAAGTCTCAGCAAAGAAACAGAAGTTATTAAAAAAAACTAAATGGAAGTTTTAGAACTGAAAGAATATACTTACAGATATAAAACGCTCACTGGATTGGAATAAAGACAGACCTTACTTTCTATAGCAAAGGATGTAGCCAAGCCTTAATTATTTCATCTTAAGATTAAAGCTATAGGAATAATTTTTAAAATAAACGCTTTTAGTATAATTTAAAATTCATAGAAAATTTGCCAAGGTTAGTCCAGGGAGTTTCTATAAATCCCACACCCAGTGCATCTGATTATTAACATCTTGCATCGTTATGGAGCATGTGTCACAACTAATAAACCAATGTTGATATATTATTATTAACTAAACTCTATATTTTATTCAGATTCCATTAGCTTTTTTTTTTAAGATTTTATTTATTTATTTGACAGAGAGAGACACAACAAGAGAGGGAACACAAGCATGTGGAGTGGGAGAGGGAGAAGCAGGCTTCCTGAGGAGCAGGGAGCCCGATGCGGGGCTCGATCCCAGGACCCTGGGATCATGACCTGAGCCGAAGGCAGATGCTTAACGACTGAGCCACCCAGGCACCCCCAGATTCCATTAGCTTTTACCTAATATCCTTTTTTTTGTGCTCCAGTATTCAACCCAGGATACAACATTTATAGGAGTCCTTATAATATTAGTGTCAGTGGCCAAACTTCTCATCTTAGAAGAGATTTGATATTCAGAGGTAGAGTTGCTGTATTACTACATAAGAAATCTTGTTGCAAGGCTGTTAGGGGACTTGTCTTGAAGCTGTTCTTGGGAACACACTCTATTCTGATCAGCTTTTGTAGCATGGGTGCTGATGGAGATGGGTTATTTAAAATCCCTTAGACCACTCCTTATCAATCAGTGTATTAACCCACAGTCACCAGAACATGAATGCTCTTCTCCTCCACCCAGAGCAAATTCCCACTGCTTCCCCAGGCCTTGTGCAACAGGGGAAGCCACACTTTGCTCGTGCCATACAGGGGAAGAAGTTGTTGGTATGACTTGTTTTTATATGCAATTAGCACACCCTCTTGGCATTGGGCCTGCCTTCAAAATATGTGCAGAATCCAACCACTTTTTTCTCTCCATTGCTTCTATCTGAGGCCCCCTATGAGCCACCATCATGAATTTCTTCCCTGGTCCCCCTGCTTCTGCCCTGGCAACTCTATAGTATATTCTCAACAGAGTGGCCTGAGAGGCTCTGTTAAAATTTAAGTCAGTGCATGTCACTCTGCTCAAAACCATCCAATGACGATCCCTTCTCTGTGTTTGTCCTTGTTGTTGTTGGTGGTGGTGGTCCTTAATTGTTTTTTAGTCAAACCTTTTATTGTAATATAACAAAATACATACAGAAAAGTATACAAGTCATATGGGTGCGCCACTCAATGAATTGTCACAATTGACCACGCCCGTGTAACCACCACCCAGGTAAAGAACAAGGCCAACTCTTGGGAATCCCTCTTTGGTTTCATTCGATTATTATTCCTACTCTTCTCCCCAAAGGTAACCACTGACCTGACTTCTAGATTAGTTTAGTCAGTATAGTCTGTTTCTGTATTTTATATAAGTAAAGTTACAATATGTATTCTTTTGTGTCTGGTATCTTCTCCTCAACATTATGTCTGTGAGATTTGTCCATCTTATGTTTTGTTTGTTTGTTTGTTTGCTTGCTTTTTAAATCTGAAGACTTTACAAGGATGCCCAGGGCCCTATGCCACCTTGGCCTCCAATTCCTACCCTTGTTGGTGTTCTGTCATAAGTTCCTATTATTATCCCCTCTCGTTTCCTCTGCCCTAGCCTACTGGCTCCTTTCTCTTCCTCAGATTTACCATATACGCCCCTGCCTCAGGGCCTTTGCACTTACTGTTTTCACTGCTGGGGAAGCACTTTCTCCAGATATCATCGTGACTGGCTCTCTTTACTGTGACACACCTTTACTCGAGTGTTGCCTTCTCAGAGAAGACTTGTCAGGAGACCACCCACATACTCCTTACCCCCTCTTCCTGGTTTGATTTTTTTCCATAGCACCTACCAACATGCTATAATACATATTAGTTTCCTTTTGTTGGGAAACAAAATACCACAAACATAGTGGTTTAAACAATCAAACATATCATCCCATAGTTGTGTAGGTTGGAAGTCCATTAGGCTTGGCTGCTCTCTCTGCCCTGGGTCCCACCAGGCCAAAATCAAGGTGTCAGCTACCTGGGGGCTCTTGTCTGGGAGACTCTGGATGAGAATCCACTTCCAGGCTTGTTCAGGTTGTAGACAGAATTCGGAGTTAAGACCGAGGTCACTCTTTTCTAGCCAGCTGTTGGCTGAGGGTTGTGCTCAGCCTCTAGAGGCCACCTGCATTCCCGGGCTTGTGGCCCCTTCACCCTCAAAGCCAGCAAAGTCAGACTGAGTCCCTCTCAAGCTGCTACATCTCTTCTGCCTTTCTTTTCTGCTTTTAAGGATTCTTGTAATTACATTGGGGCCACTCGGATAATCCAGGATAATCTTCCCAATTTAACACCACCTGTTTCGAACTCTTAATCCCATCTGCAAAGTCCCCTTGGCAACATAAGGTCACATATTCGCAGGTGTAACACTACAGGTAAGAATCAAGGTCACATATTTGCAGGTGTAACACTACAGGTAAGAATCATGCCTACCATAATATATTTTCTTAGTCGTCTTGTTGATTGTTCATCTCCCCCCTTCTAGAATCTATGAGGGCAGGGATCTTTGACTGCCTGACACATACTAGGCATGCAAATATTTGTTGAATGAATGAATGAATGAATGAATGAATGCAGTCTGGGTGATTAGTGTCAACCTCTGCCTTCCCATTGGTACACAACTTCTTAGACTCTCTCTTCCTCTTTTAGAGATGGTCTTGGCTTTTATTTCAATCTGATTTTACCCAGTGTGGTTTTCCCCGATCCCCACACACCATTGCTTACTGTGCTGCTAGTTAAGGGGCTTGGCAGCACAATAATGTCATATTTTCATGGAGCCTCCCAGTTGCCACAAGAGACACATCCAGGACCTGGGGTACAGAGGGGACCACAGAATGGAGAGAAGCTCAGAGGCCAGAACAGGCTGTGGAGCCTCGGGCACTCCCCCATAGAGCCAAGTGTCCAAGGATTTCTTGGAACAGGACTCTTCAGGGATAGTAGAACTAGTCATGGAAATGTCTTAAGCATTGTTTTGCTCAGTAAAAAAAAAAAGAGTTTAAGACTTCGTCTGCACATGTCCATTATCCAATGAAACATTTAAAAACCACTTAATCATTTGGATGTTTCTGAAGACTCTGTTGCTTAATATTATGTAGACAGCCTAAATCCTAGGACAATAAAGATCTGAGCTTGGCCAAAAAGTTTGAAGCACACACAAGTAACAGATTTGCCATTTGGGTTACAGTGTGGAAAAAAAAAATCTCTGGAAACAGATTTATGTATTAGTTTTTCACTTTGCCACCAGATGTCCTTCACGAGTAGGAAAATATGATGGCTCGAATGATATTTTGAAGTGTGAATGCCCAGCATTTTTGAATTGTTGACAGAGAAAGGAAAGTGTGAGTGCATGTAACTGCTAGCACAGACTTTTGGATGAGACACGTATTTTGAAGACTGCCCTACAGGTGTAGCTTTCAGAAGCAGTATTTAACTCTCAAATTTTCATCTCTCACACTCTGCAAACATTTACTCACCATATTTCCTTTTCACTCAACTCCAAATTGATATTTTTGAAATCAGATCATTTTATTCTATTTAGAAATTGTTAGGAAATAATCAAATCCTTACACAAATATTAGAGATTAAAATGTAGTATTTTAAGTGGAGTTTCCCAAGGATACAAGGTGACTGGACCTCAGGCTTTTTGACACAAGAGCAATGTGGGTTATGACACTTACGTTCATTCTAGAGGCAGCCTACTCGCAACTGCAAGACAGTTGAAAGGGGACAATGTGTGATTTAGGACAAAATCAAAGACGGCAATTGCAGTTTATTGCTAACAATGTAATCCAAAGGGAAGTGTGGAGTGTAGAATATTTAAATTTAAAATTTTTTTAAATATTTAAAAAATAGAAGTCATTTGGCCATGTGTATTTTAAATGTATAACAGAAATTCTCATAAAAGAAACAAGAACTGCTGTTTTAAAGAATTTGTTGTGTGAATTACCCTGTGCATTAATAACAGCTGGGTATGGGCTTCTCGCCCTCTCCCCAGCGTCACTGAAGTCAGGGAATAAACCTGTGCTTGATGGTGAGGGGTTCCTCATTCCTTCATTAAATGGGCGGGAGTGGAATAGGCAACCTATTTCCAGAAAACTGAAGGCCATCTGCATGAGATGTCAGCCAAGCAACCAGATGTTTGATGTGGATTGTCTCCCACATCCGGCTTCTTGACCGAATTCCTCCTCTTTCCACCCAGATGTTTTGGAGACACACACAGAGAACTTAATGAGGGTTGATCCCGCACAGAGGAAGGGGCGGTAATATTTTGGTGTCCTGTAGGGGGCGAAGTTACCTCTGATTTTTTTCCAGTGGGTTCACACATTTCCAGCGGACTCCAAAGCCAAACCGGCTCCTCTCCCTTCACCCCATCCCTCCAGAATCACATCTGGACTTTGTCCAGCTGTCCGAGACTTCTCAGGAGGTGCTGGGGAGGGTTCAAAGAAGCGGGGAGTGGGGGAGGTGGTGGGTTAGAGGTTCTTAGCCACCCAGAATTCCAGCTGTCTTGGAAAAAACAGTGGTCCCAGTTTTGAGGTTATAGAAATGTTAGAACTGCATCCCTTTATCCCCCTTTGCCCCAATATCCAAACCAAGGGGGTTTCCTAGTGTTTTCCAGCAAACACGTGCACCTGTTTGGAGTGGTGAGGACACGAGGAGAGCACACCATCTTTCGTGGCCCTCAGTTGAATGTCCCTTATGATCACTGTCACGTTTCATTTCACATATTTTCCCTCTGGTCTTATGAGACTTGTGTGCTCTTGTGTTCATCATTGGGGGGCACCCTCAGCACCTCCTTTCTTCAGCACTATCCCTCCCCAGGAAATGAGAGGCCCTCTTAATGGGGATGGGAGGCTCATGGCAGACCTGAATCAGGGCTATTGCTCAGATGTTTGATAAAGAGTCATTAAGTGCCATTTTCGACCCATGTCACAAGGTCCATCTACTTTTAACCAAGTGTTTAAGAAAAGGGGAAGATGGTATGTGTGTACACCTGTTTGTGTTCTCCGTTAGATCCTATGTGCATATACAATAAGCGCATATCTAATAGATGGGTTGAAACCTATTTTTGTGTTTTCAATGGCACAGCCCTACATAAGTGCCCTTGTCTATGCTCAGGGGTTTTACAGTTTTCCAGTGCGTTCCGTGTGCCCTAACAGGTTGGAACTGTTTTTACTCTGCTTCTGTCTCACTAGAGGTCTTAAGATGAAGGTGTGACTACGTTTTCGAAGGGAGAAGGATCTTGGCAGGAAGCCTACATATACTTGCTGAGATTTCAGATCTTTTGATCAGGGCTCTTGGCTGCTGTGATTTTTATGCACTGCAGTAATTTTTATGCCCAAACAAGTCCCATAGAGAAGAAAGAAGTGATGGGGGCTTTTGAATTCTAAGGATCCTGGCGTGCCAGACCAAGCAGTGATATATCTTCTTTTCACGAGAAAAGAATCCCCGCTAAAGACCAGTCTTCAGTTTTGTTGAAGCTGTGTTGCCTGAGGTCAATGGCTTCACACCTTTGTAAAACTAAAGACTTCACTTGTAGAATTAAATTTGAATTAAGAAATTAAATTTGTAGAATTAAAGACTAAAGGATCACTGTGTCTGGGCCAAGAGAGAACCAGAGAGCAGTCCAGTGGGTTGGGGGGAGGTGAGGACCCTTCCCCCATGAAAAACAGTTTCTTTGAGATTAAGATAGAAACGCTTATCAGATTTCGATCATCAGAAACCCCATGATCTCATAAGTCCACGAATCCCACAGTTTATATCTATTTGGTCTGGCTCAGAAATGCCTTGGACTATGTGAACTAAGACGATCAGTGAAGTTGTTTTTTAGTCCATACATTTTTCACCAAGTAAAAGATCCTAGTGTTTTAAGTGAATTTGTTTGTAGGATCTGTAGGTTACTGGGCATTCTTGGATAGTGTGAGAGCAGGTGGATTTGCATCCTGAAAGGCCAATGGTGGTGGTGGTGTCTGGGTAGAGGGGTCCCTCTCTGTGATTCCTGTCATGGAACCTGTGTCTTCTATGCTTGATCTTGCCTAATGTTCCTGGCAACCTGGCTTTTTAGCACCTGTGTCTATTACCCTGAATGGGAACATGCCAAGCCCCTACCTGGGCTGGAATTTTCTATACCACCTCTCCTCAAGTTTTATCTATGTAGCATCATGAAAGCTCTATTGTATTTCAATACATTAAAATGAAAAGTTAACAGAAAAACTGGAGAAGCACTGAAATATTTCCAAGAAAAGTAGAGGGTTGCTTTTCTCTGATATTACCTAATTACCCCTTTTCTTTAAGGTGCTAGCTTAAGAAGCCAAGGCAAGGCTGAACTGGTCCCAAACCCCCAGGACTCTGGCTCTGGTTTACATTTGGCCCTCTCTGTGGCCCATTTGTGAGCAGCTTCTCGGAGGGTGTGTCCCAACTTCGAGCAGCTGCCTTTGAAAGTCACGTGTCCGCTGAACGCCTATGTTACATCCATAAGAGACACTAAGTAATAAAAACTATTCCTGTCCTTTCTCTGTGAATACAGGTGGCATTGATTTAACAGCTGATTTTGCTTTTATTTAGTTAAATCGTCAATTCAGGCCTTTTACGTGATTGTAAAAGAGACAGGTTTACATTAGGGTGTTGATCGTCCTTACTAGCGATGACCTCTTCGCCTTTGCTACCTCGCGCCTACTTTGGGTGCCTCCAAGAATTCTCCGTACTTGAAACCTACGCGCGGCCGAGGCAACGCCTCCCTGGAGAGGGAGGGTGAAAGAAGGGGGCGGGCCTATTTAAATACAGGCGAGACGCGCCTCTTCATTGGCTGCCAGCCTGTCTGTTACCCAGGAGGGCAGGGACTCTCGGGGGCTGGAGTGCGGTACCTGAGCGAGACGCGCACCAGAAAGCCCACGTTGGCCGCTGCGGAGAGCGCAGCGAGGAGAGGCGGGAGACTGTGAATTCCCGCGCCGTCGCCGCGGTCACTGCTCCGCACGCGGGTCCCGTTCCCTCCGGTCCCCTCTGCGAGCGGCGTTTGCGGGGCAGCCGGGAGAGCTCTAAACGGAAAGCAAGATCCTTGCCGCCTCCGCTTGGGGGGGTCGAGCGGCGCGCCGAGATTCTGAGGGGGAGCGACAGTGCCCGAGGGCGGAGGGGCGCGGAGTTTGTGAGCGGGAAGGAAGTTAAGCCTCGCGGAGAAGATTGGCATCTCGGGACGCCCTGTCGCCACAGCCTGGGCCCCACCGCGGAGTAAACTTCGCGGCGGCCGTGCTAGCCAAGGAGAGGCGTGCGCTGGGATGATGCCGGGCATCTCCCCCAGCTGGTGAGCCGCCCCGCCGCCCCGGCTCCCACTCAGCCGCCCGGGGGGGGGGGCGCGGGACAGCGCACGTGCGCGGGCAGCGAGGCCCGAGAGTGACCGCGCCGTGACCCGCCCAGGGGCGAGGGCGCCGGCTGCAGCGCAGCCCGGACTCGGACGCACCTGGCCTGGACCTTGCGCCTCTAGAGCCCTGCGCGGGAGTCTGGGGCTCCCCTCCGAGTGGTTCTCCGGGTGATCTCCCCCTTCGCCTCCGCTCCAGCCTGGGCAACTGGGGGCGCCCCAGAGGACGATGAGAGATAAGGACTGAGGGCCAGGAAGGGGAAGCGAGCCCGCCGAGAGGTGGCGGGGGCTGCTCACGCCAAGGGCCACAGCGGCCGCGCTCCGGCCTCGCTCCGCCGCTCCACGCCTCGCGGGGCCCGCGGGGCCAGCCCGGCCGGGCGGGGATGCTGGGGCGGAGGGCGCAGTGGCTGTGCTGGTGGTGGGGGCTGCTGTGCAGCTGCTGCGGGCCCCCGCCGCTGCGGCCGCCCCTGCCCGCCGCCGCCGCTGCCGCGGGCGGGGGGGCGCTGCTGGGGGACGGCGGGAGCCCGGGCCACGCGGAGCAGCCGCCGCCGCCGCCGTCCTCCTCCTCCGGCTTCCTCTACCGGCGGCTCAAGACGCACGAGAAGCGCGAGATGCAGAAGGAGATCCTCTCGGTGCTGGGGCTCCCGCACCGGCCCCGGCCCCTGCACGGCCTCCAGCAGCCGCAGCCCGCTGCGCTCCCGCAGCAGCAGCCTCGCGGGGAGCCCCCTCCCGGGCGGCTAAAATCTGCGCCCCTCTTCATGCTGGATCTGTACAACGCCCTGGCCGCCGACGACGACGAGGACTGGGCGTCGGATGAGGAGAGGCGGCAGCACGGGCCCCGCGGAGGGGTCGGCTCGTCCCAGCCCCGGCAGCCGCCCCCCGGCGCGGCGCCCCGGGTCAACAGCAAGAGCCTCCTGGCCGCGGGACCCGGCGGTGGCGCGTCCCCACTGACCAGCGCGCAGGACAGCGCCTTCCTCAACGACGCGGACATGGTCATGAGCTTTGTGAACCTGGGTAAGGATCTGGGGTAGCCTAACCACGAATACACTCTCCCCCTAACGGTCTCCCGAGCCCGGGGAGGGAGGCGAGAGGGTGGAGGGGCCCCTGGCACGCGGGGCCCGGCTGGGGCGGTGGGGACGCGAGGGCCCGCGGGCTGCGCTCCCGCCACCTGCGCAGCGGTGGGCTGCTCGTGCGCTTCCCCGCGCGGCGGGCCGGGCCGGGCGGCGCGCTGGGGCTGCGGGAGGCGGCGGGCGGGCTGGGGCGCGCCGGGGCGTGGGACTCTCGGACTGCGGCATCCGAGCGTACTCCGCGCTTTTTCCAGTAATGCCGGGGCCAGGTTAACTCGGCTTTAGCAGAAAAGTCCCGCCCGAGTGTAGCCAGCAGGGAAGGAGAAGGCTCTTCAACACTCTTTCCCCTCCTCACTTCTTTTGCATCCTTAAAGCTCTGAGTGCCAGTTTCTCCACTGGGACTTTCAGGGAATCTGATAGCAACGGAGAACTTTGGAAACTTGACGTGATTGTGTTAAGTGGTATCCACGGAGTTGGGGGAGGAGGGTTGCAGAGGAAGGTGCCAAAAGGACCTCGGAAGGCATGCCAGACGGGGTTCGCGCGGGTTTGGGACCGGATCCCCAGCCCAGTTGGGGTAACCCATCCGGGATCCTAGTTCACATGCCTTTGGCGGGTGCCCCCAAAGGCTGAACTTCTGATCACTGCTGCCCCGAGCCGTACGGGCAGAGAAAGGGTGCGGGTTAGGGGCCGGGGTTGGGCGCTGAGCTGGTCTGAACTGGTTGCCAGGCAACAGAATGGAAATTCAAGGGCGGCTAAATCGGGCTCCGCCACAAATGTTCTGTGGCAAACCCGGACGGAGTCACATAGCCTTCCCTCCCGCCCCCCCCCCCGGAGTTTTCTCATCTGTAAATGAGAACGGTGTAAGGAAGACTTTTTTTCAGGATCAGTGCCTCTGATTTGTGCTACTCTTCATTCATAAACTGACTCAGCTTAGCGTAGACAAAGGGTTGTAGGGGACGCGTTCTCCGCGGGGAGAAATGGGGGCGCCGTAGCCACGCCAGGGGTGGGTCTCCGCGGACTTCCTTTCCCGTGTGAGACGCGTGGCCCTGCCCAGGCCCCAAAGCGGGTTACCAGACCCTTGTCAAAGCCACGTCAAAAGAGTCTGCATTGGACATTATTTACTTGAATGATTACCATGTAAAATAGTTCAGCGAGTTCTTTACAACTGTATCTATGAGATGATTCTCTGCTGGGTTTTGGGGGAAGGAAGGGGTGAGGACCCAAGAGGGAGGTCAGATTGGCATCCAACTGGTGCAGAAATCCTCCTGGGAAATTCATGAAACAGAATCTTACAGGGAGTGGAGGCTCAAGGCCTGCCAATCTTGCTGCTTGCAGGGTCAGGAGTTCTGATTGGATAAGAATTTTCACCATTTATTGGAACCAAATCCAAGGTTGAGGCACCTCCAGGAAATATTCTAAGGACTCTCATTGCCGTCAATAAAGTTTGCAGGGGAGGGCCAGCGCTCTTAGTCTAAGTTCGGTGCTGCTTCTCGCTTAGAATTTCACCTCTTGCCACCCCCCGCCCCCCGTTTCCCGACAGCCTTGGGGAGATGTTACCTTGCCTCTTGGGGTGGTCCCAACCTGGACAAAGTGGAGGATGAATGGTACTTCTGGCTCTTTCATGGAGAATCATTCACAGTCTCCAGAGAACCGTGCCTGGGCTTAGACCACAGTTCTAACCTTGGCTGTCCATTAGCATCACCTGCGGACACTTAAAGAACTAAGGGATGCTGGGGCTGCTCCCCAGAGCAGTTAAGTCAGAGTCTTTGAGGGTGGGCTCTGGCATCTTTTTTTTTTTTTTTTTTAAGTGTCTTTGGTTTTTCTAATATGCCACCATGGTCAAGAAACACTGACGTGATCCTGATGTCTGAAGGAAATCAGATCATTCCAGTGAGAGATCAAGAGCAATGCTTCTTTATGTTAGTGGCTCTGGAATGTTGCTGCACATTAGAATCACCCGGGGGCTTTTAAAAACCCAGATGCTTAGGTGGTACCTCGTATCAATGAAATCAGAATGTGTGGGCTGGAAGCCAGGTGTCCATAGTTTTAAATTAAGATTCTTCATGTGAATCCAGTGTTTGGGAACCACTGCCTGAAGTGATATTTGAAATTGTTAGGGTTGGCTTCAGGGTAAGTTTGTAAAGGATGGTGACATTTACTGTGTTTAATGACCTCTAAATTCTCCTCGTTCCTTGCTTGTGTGACCTTTCTTGGTCTACAGGTACACAGTGGTTCTGAGTCACACTGCTTGAAGCTGGTTGTCAGCTAATCCTGCTAAGGGGATGATTTAACTTACATTTCTCATAAGGGAAACTTCAAGGTCCAAAAAACAACACCGAAAAATTTCCAAGAGAATTCAACAGGAGTGTCCTCTCGGGTCTGGGTCAGGCTGATGTGGAGCTGGAAGAGATTCCTGGGTAGGAAACTCTGCCCCAGGCCCCTCCTGTCATAGCACGGGGCTTTCTGACTATGAGTTGTCACTGTCTGTAGGTCCAGCCCTGGACTCCACGGGGTCAGTTGGGGGGAAACCTTCAGGTAAGTAGAATCCAAGTCACAAGCCATGCCACCTGCTAGTCCAGCAACTCTATTTAATCTTAATCCATTTAGCAGTAGGAAAGAGGATTTCAGAACGAGAGGCTAAAATGTGATAAAATCTGATTATCATAGCTCTGAGCTTAAGGACAGTTCATTTGAAGAAAGTAATTGCTTAGCAATGTGGATTCTCTAAATAAGAATGTTGGAGAATTCTGCCGATTTCCACATCCATGGCAGGTTAGCGGCTGTATTACCTGACTCATTAAAGAACCTGCAGAAAGATACATGTTTTCAAGTACTTTTACACCTAGTGAGTTAGATAAATAAACTGAAAGTATAAGAGAAAGTGATACATAGTTGTAAACCTTTTTTTTTTCCTCCCCTGGGAAGGGAGAATAATTTACTCATGAAATACATCTGAAACACGCTGAGCCTTCTCAGCTGGAGTGGCTATTAGGAAGTATGAATCAACAGAATTAAGTTTCTCCCACATATCCCAAATGCTGGTTATTCAACCAGCTCACTATCATTGATGTTGACTGTTTGAAACTCTCTCTGGGTGAATAGGTTGGAGATGTTAACCTCCTTAGCACTGACGGGCTGATGCGTAGGGTGCCTGGCAGAGCGGGTGCATTCAATCAGGCCCCCAGATGCCATTTTATTCTTGTTTTCTAATGCTAAAAATGTCTTGGCAGTCTAATAAGCAGTACTGCCAATTTGGTGACCTTGGAGAAGTATCCTGAAATATCCTTTAGATCTTAAAATTCACCTTCTTAGAAAAGCCTCTCTAACCCCTCTGTAGCAAAGAGTGCTGTCTCCCCTCTCCCCACTTCTTTACCGTCACGGAATGCTGCTTATTCCCTTGGTTGCACTTATCACAAAGAGTGTGTGTGTGTGTATAATTTTTTTTCTTTAAAATTTGCTTATTCACATGTCACCCCTCTGGGTGGCAGCCTCAAAAGGCAACCAGGCCTTTATCCTCCATTGAAACCTAAGTCTTAATATCATGCTGAGCACATGGAAGGTGCTTAATAAAGACTGAATTAATGAACAAGACTTATCCTTCATTTAAAATTCATATTTCACTGATCTGGAAGATCTGATCACTTAGAAATGGCATACCTGATTTCTGTTAAGTCAGACATTTAAAGTAAAGACATTTAGGACATGGAGGTTAATGGTATCCAATGTATATCATAATGTTTTATTAATATACCTGTTTTTTTATTAGTTACCCATATGTATATTTCTAATGTGCATCACATTTGAGAGTAGTGCAAAATTTTTCTTTAAATCTCTGCATTTCAGACTTCATTTATTTTGAATTAATGAGGTATTGATCTCTAGATGCTAGGGTAAAAAGGGAATAAAACTCAAAATATGCTCAGAGAAGGAAATCAGTATGTATTAGTACAAGTAACAAGAAACTTATTGTACTAAAAATCCTGGCAATCTTCTGAACAAAATTACCCTTGGGAAACATAAATTAGAAGAAAAATGGAATACTCCCTACTTGTATTTGTAACCAGATACACTGTACTGTCTTTTTCTCATAAACATAGGATCAGTGGTACTATTTTTCATGGAGGCTGCCTGTACTTATGAAGATTTTTGTTAGCAGAAAATAAATCCCTGCCGGCAAGCTACTCACAGCAAATATAATTTGGAGAATTTGGTTGCAAGAGTGTGGTTCAGAGGAGCAGTGGATGTTCTAAAGAAATTTCAAATAGTAAATGTGAAATTCAGTGGTATTTCAACAACAAAAAGTTGTACAAAGTGTTCTTAAACTCAGATCAAAGGGCAAGCAGATATCATTGTTTAGACTTCAGATGGTGTTTCCTCTGGTTGTCCTTCTAAGAATGGGTATAAATCCTTTTTAAATGTGCTGAATCATGCTTAGTTCCTCTACTTAAAAGCTTACCTCTGATTAGCATGGAGGAAGGATTCCTACTGATAGAAAAAAAAAATCTGTGTCTGGGGGGAGGCGAGCAGGTCAACAACGTTCAGCACTTGAATATTCAACATGTCCTCACTGTTTTCAGAGTTGAGTGACTTTAAATGTTGGATTTCAAAGTCATATTTTCCTTGAATATGGGGGTGGGTGACTGCATGCTGGGCGTCAAAGGTGGTTAGCGGACTCTCGAAGATGACTGCCCGGTTATCCCGCCTCACTCTCTTTTGAAGGAACGGAGTTAGAAAAGGAGCACGAAGAGGGTAAAACTTCTTGGATGATTCACCAGCGTTCTCTAATTTTTCGTAACTCTTTCACTCTCGGCCTCCCGTCCTGCATTTGAAAATGAATTAGTCCATAGAATGCTTTTTCCTTAATATGAAGCCAGTACAGCTTTCTCTTAATTTTTCTATTGTGAGCCTTGTCTTGTCTTTTCCCTCTCTCCTCCTGTTCGAATTTTAGTCACATCATATTTGGCGCTTCCAGCAGTGGGAAGGAAAGCAGGCAATAGGGAATTTAATCAGACGATTGTGTTCCCGACAAGACGCTTCCATAAATACCCAAGTAAGGGGAGTAGAAAGCAATATAGAAACTCTCTGAGAGATGAACAATTGAGAATCCTCATGTATGCAAACAGCTGTTACATATTAACCTTTCTGTCCCCACCCTCCTTGTGGCCATGGCCCAACCCAGCCAGGTGCCAGGCAACATGGCTGCCTTGGCCACAGGGTGTCACCCAGGGCCCGGTGTGGGGCACAGCTGACGACTTGTGTTCCTCACAAAAAACCTGATGCCTCCTTCTTTCTCTGTTTTCATCATGACAGCTCAGCTGCTCTTATTCAAGCGCATTCTCTCCTCTTATAATGTGCTTACTTTCCAACACCATGGTTGGCGGTGCTCCCTTCCAACTCTTGCCCTCTGGAAGCTGGTAAGCCAGAAAATGGCTCCAGTCTTACCTGGAAGATAGGAAAGTCGTGACAGTTATATCAAAGAGAAGGAAAACCATTCTCACTGTCATGAAAACTAGACTCACTAAAGAACCAGGGCCATCACCATTCTGAAGTTTTTGAGAGTGCCAGAAATTCTCAGAACTCAGTTGTACCTGCTCATCTTCCACTGGAAGCATTAGAAATAAGAAACTGTAGTTCACTGAAGTTGACTGGATTTTTTGTTCAGTTACCAGTGTTTTGGTAATACTGTTCTTAGGTGCCTGGGTGGCTCAGTCGGTTAAGCGTCTGCCTTCGGCTCAGGTCATGATCCCAGGGTTCTGGGATCGAGCCCCGCATTGGGCTCCCTACTCCTTGGGGAGTCTGCTTCTCCCTCTGCCCCTCGCCCGTTTGTGATCTCTCTCTCAAGTAAATAAAATCTTTAGCAAAAAAAATTGTTCTCTTCCCCCGCCCCCCCCACTGTAAATATATAGTATTTCGGTCCCCTATGTGTAAAGTTAGACTCTGGAGCTGGCTGGGGACATGGCTCCCTTCCATATCATTGTTTTATCTGGGGAAACATGCCCAAGCAACCGACACCCCATTTTAAAGCAGGGCTTTCACTATCATTAATAGAAGTTTGGATTATTGGCAAATTTGTTATCTATAGATCATAGAATTTAGAGCTTTAAAGGTTTTTGAATATCATCTAGTCACTTATGTTTGTAGTTAAATTTGTTTGATTTATTCAGGACCATTTCCTCTTCACTGCTGTTTTATCTTAAGGCTGAGGGACGACCACCAAGAGATCCTAATGCACCAGAGGAATAGGGCCGTAGGGCCATCGGTCAGGCAGGAGTGGATAATTAAGGAGAAATTACAAAAGCATGCAAGAGCACTGCCCTGGGCGAGAGGTGGGGAAGCCCAGATCTGGAATTTTGTGGGTTTTTCTCTTCGTGGGTAGCATTCTCTCCTAGAACTCTGCTTGTGGAAAAGAAAAAGCCATGCATATCTATAAATATCCCCTTGTTTGGCATGCCAAAGCACTGCAGACCCCAAAGAATTGTTCTCTGCTCTGAAAGTGAGTTGAAAACCAGGTTGCTGTGAGTGGCATTGTTCCACTGATGTCTGCAGGCACTGAGTCTCTTCCTGCCCTTCCCATGTCCATTATTAAAATGATTGGGTCCATAATAGAAATGATATCTAAATGACATCAGGTAATTCCTTGATGGGTCCCCATGGTCTTGTTATCTCTAACCCAGTCCCAGATGACTGGGTAGAAGACTCCCCTTCAAACATTTTTGCAGAATGAGGTTCTGGTTCCGAGTGGGAGAGCCTTCCTGACTTTCAGGTTCCTGGGCATACGCCCTTGATTACTGATCCTGCTGGATAGGTTGGGATTGTCCTAGGCCTGAAATGTCCTTGCTTCATATTGCTGATTTGATGTTCAGATTGTTTTCTCATCATCAGAGAGCTTCGTGGGGGTGGGGTGGGTGAGTGCAGTGGCTTGACTGCAGGCAGAAAACAGTGTCTCCAGAGCAGAGCCAAGCCCTGAGCCTTCTACACACTGAACTTTGATATCTTCCTCGATCCTTATGATGACTCTCCTGCCACTTACCCTTTTCACCTTGTCCAGAATGTGACTTCCAGCCTTAGGCATCTGTGTGTGTTGATTGTTGTTCCTGTGTTTACAGTCTTGTTGGTTTCCTGTACATGAACATGGGCTGGCAAAAAAAATTCTGACTCGTGTATCAGCAGAGTGTGAACTAACCACATCATCGGTGTGAGCTATTTTATGTGCTGATTAGGTTGGGAGATTTTTGTAAGTGGGCTTGCTTAAATCCCCGAGACCAGTTATTTTCTCCCCCATCTTTCAAATCTATGAGTTACATTTAAATATTCTAAAGATAGAGCTTTGTCAACTACAGAATTAGGGACTAAGAGTTTTACTTGACTTTGTTTTTTTCCAGATTTTATTTGAACACTCCCATGTCAGAGTAAGTTAACAGAGAAGCTGTGCATTAAAACAAAAAAATACATTTTTTTAGAGCAGTTTTAGCAGTGTATAGCATAATTGAATGGAAGGTCCAGAGATTTCCCATATATTCCCTGCCCCCATAGAAATAGCCTCGGTTGCTGTCAACATCCCACACCTGAGTGGTACATTTGTTATACTTGATAAGCCTACCTTGATCACCTGAGTTCATTGTTCACCGTAGGGTTCACTCTTGATGTCCTGTGTTCCCTGGGTTTGGACTGATGTATAAGGGCGTAAATCCATCATTATAGTGTCATACAGAGTCCTTTCACTGCCCTAAAACTCTTCTGTGGAGAAGCTGTACATGTAAACAGAAAAACAAATCAATGGGAATATGAAAATTCCCAAAATAGGCAGAGTTTGTGGGGAGAAAAATAAAATGCCTTTGTTGAATAATGTTTTGTTTCTGTGGTCTTACCACACTGGTATATAAATAAGTAATTTCGATGGACTCTGTGGACCTGATTTTGTGCTTCTGTGTTGACCCCAAATCCATTAGAAATCCCTCCCCCACCTTTTTTTTTTTTTTTAAGTCTGGGAGTTTAAAAATCTTTTTCCCTCCACATACTTTCATTGAGGTGTCTGTCACCATAGTACCTAGACAATCCCTTAGGCAGAGATATGAGCGATTAAATTTCTCCCTGGCTTGTGCCCTGTTTGATCCATGCTCTGCAGGATTTGGGGGAGTCAAATAAGCCTGAAGAATGAACAAGAATTATACGAATTCTGTGCTTGTTAATTATTGAAATTTGGGGGGTGGTTAGGGGAAGGATGAAATATTTTTCCTTCCTTTCTGAAAACATATTAGAACTTAGTGTGCTTTTGGATTGAGAAACTCACAAAAGTGTTTTACTGGCCCTAGAGGCAGGTCAGGGGACCTTAAAAGATTTCCTCAGGAGAAACTGTTTAGACCAGATTAACACTAAATTAATAGAGAGTCTATAAATCCAGAGGGCCTTATAAAGTGATATATAGATTAGGCTTATTTGCTTTGAACTGTTTTCTATGAGATCGGGCTACACAGATTAATGGTAAATAAGAAAACATAACTCTGAAAGATTGTTATTGAACGAACAACTCATTTGAGGTGTTTTTGGAACTTGTGGGCATTTTTTTTTATAAGCATTGTACAGGTGAGACGCTTCATAAATTCTCTTCAACTCTCCTCCTTCAACTCTCCATTTTAGTGGGGTATTTTCTCACTGAATACTAGCTAAATCCCCCTGCTCCCCGTAATGAAACCTCCCAAAAAGAGGGGAGATCTTGGGACCCTGGTGGTATCAATGGGCTTGGGAAATTTA
This sequence comes from Callorhinus ursinus, assembly GCF_003265705.2. Lineage (NCBI taxonomy): Eukaryota > Metazoa > Chordata > Mammalia > Carnivora > Otariidae > Callorhinus > Callorhinus ursinus. Next base: position 8,479,227 of record NW_027397088.1, read on the forward strand.
GCTTTAGTAACCTCTGACTTAGGATGTACTATGGTTTAAGTACCCCACTGATAGGACAGAAGCTTGCTCAAGCCCTAAGTGAAATGATACCGCAGGGTAGGACTAAGACTCAGGGTAAGTAATGGTGAAGAGGACATAGGTGCCTTGAAGACCTTTGGAGAGTTGCATTTCTCCCAGGCGGGGCATGGAACAGGCCGTTGCATCATTATGGGGTCTGTGTAGGGTGGAATCCCCTAACACCAGCTTTGGGAACTGCTCCCACAAATCCAGCACCTTAGTTATTTCATTTGCTTAATTGAGGGTGTTTGACACCTCCTGTTACGCGTGCACATTTGTGTCCTCATTATAAGATGTGGACTCCAGCATAGCTTCAGGGACGTAGGTCGTCCCCAGTGGAGGTTGGTTTCCCTCTTTCTGTTTTGCTTTTCCCTTTTCTTCCCATTAGTAAATTTAGCAACTCCATTGCATTTATTTCCTCTTTCTTATCTGTTCTTTTCTCACAGTGTTGGTGCCTTTGGTTAGTCATTGACCTAACACAGCAGATTGTATGCCATCTCCATGGTGTCTGGTGGTTTTATACCACCAAAATGACTCACTGGCCCCTAGAATGGATGAGTTGCTGGTTTTCTTGATGGTGCTGGCAAGTGCTTATGGCCAATTCACTATAGAATCGAGGAAAGAGTGCATGATCGAGATTTAGGAAGCTTGAATTTATGCTCTAGTCTTAGTGCTATCCCTTTTTATGATATCTTGGTCAAGCCACTTAAGTGAATTTCTTGGTCTCTTTCCTTGTAAAATATCTTTCCTTTTTTGTAAAATGTGAGCACATTGGCCAGATCAGCATTTTCCAAATAGCGTTTCACGGAACACTACTTTTCCGAAATATTGTGCAGAAGATGATCGTGGAGAGTATCATTTATATCCTCCTCCCTCTGAGACTTACAAATCAATCAGCATATTAAAGCTCTGACAAGCCCAACAGTGAAGAAGTCTGCTGATTTGCTTTAGGAGAGTTTTCTTTGTATTTACTTTTGCTCTGTAACTGCTTTTTATGTCCACCTCAGGCGCCTCTGCCCCCAGATCCACTCCTGATCCTTCCCCTGGTCATCTTTGTGGAGCGGGGTTGGGACCCCAGGCAGTTGCATCTCTAGCGGCTACTCGCTCTTCTGTGACTCCAGCTTGCTCTGGATGAGCTGCCGGATTCCACCTGCCACTGGTGGCCCCGGGCGCTCTCCCTCCTGAGGGTAGAAGTGGCCTCTTGCTGCTGCTGACGGTCCATGGGCTGTCTCAACATAACCCGCTTGGCTGCTTGGCTTTGTCTCAGCTGTCTACACCACCAGTTCCCTGCATTAAATTCCCTCCGTTGTGGGTGCCTGGGTGGCTCAGATGGTTAAGCGTCTGCCTTTGGCTCAGGTCGTGATCCCAGGGTCCTGGGATCGAGTCCCGCATCAGGCTCCCTGCTCAGCGGGGAGCCTGCTTCTCCCTCTGTCTCTCTCTCTCTGTCTCTTATGAATAAATAAATCTTTAAAAAAATAAATAAATTCCCTCCATTGTAAACACTGGCAGGATTCCGCTTTCCCTGCTAGGACTCTTGATTGCTATCATCTCTTTGTTGTTGTTGTTGTTGTTGTTGTTGTTACTATTCTTCATTCTTTTTTATTATTATTATGTTATGTTAATCACCATACATTGCTATAACCTCTTAATTCAGTGGCACGAAGAGAAACTCTGAACTAGAGTATCAGAACCCAATGCTGGGAGTGTTCCCTGTTGTGTTTCTCTGACTCTTTATTTTCTGAAACAGCTTTCTTGAGAGAGAATTGACAGAACAAGCTGCTTATTTCAAGTGTACAATTTCATGAGCGTCAACATAGACTTGTACCTACGAAACCATCCCCACAGTCGAGATAGTGAACATATATCCTGTGCTATTCTTTTGGGCAATTACCTCTGCCAGGGAATGCAATAATCCTAATGCACAGGATCTTCAGTGAAAACTCCCATTTTTCATGGATGATGTTGCTTTGCATGCATTGGTCTTACAAGCCTTGAACATCCTTAAGAAAGGAATTTGCTGAAGATGTTTGTGAATGGTTATCTTGGACCCAAGGAGTGTGGGGTCAAGGCTTCCTGGGGTCAAGCTTGCTCTCTGCAGCTGGTGATTGGCTTTTATCCTATATCTCACCTCCCATATTTATTTTAGGAGATAATAGTAAAAATAGGTGAGTTCTCTTTCCTAATTTTGAGATTGAGCATGTAGGGGTACTTTTGGATTGTTAGTGATCCTATTGACATCTTGTTTCTAAATACTCAAGTTTAAAAGATCTGATCCTTCTGGAAAACATCACAAAGATGCTTTCCTGTGTTTCTGTTTTAAATTCTGGCAATTTAGGGCACAAGTCCAAGAAATTTATGAAAGTAGACTCCAATTTACCCCCAACTTTTCCCCCTATGCTCATCCTTCTCCAAATGTTCTGTAAGCTTAAGTAGAAACTGCATTTTTTTTGCAAGAAAACCTAAGTATTGTATTTCTTTATAGCCTTTGCCTGGAAGAATGATCGATGTCACTTATTATCCTATTATCTCAAGGCAAAAACTGAGACTTTTATAGCTGCAAACTCAGATAGTAAGATAGGGGTGAATTTGGAGAAAATTATTGGGAGTTATATTGATGTTCCTAATAGCGCTGGTCACATGATGGAACAGCTTCATGAAGTTACCTGACCATGTCCTAACTTCAGACCAGGGGAAGCTTCTCTTGTCTTTCCACCCACTTTCTCCTTTCCCTTTGACTTCTGTCCACATCACTCTGCTGTCCCAGGTCTTCATCTTGCTCTCCACAAGACTTTGTCACTTTGAGACCTTTTTTTTTTTCTTCCCCTTGAAAGGACTGTACAGCCAAAAGGTGAAAAAAATTCTCTCCTTTCTGTAATGCTGATTGCTCCCTTCTTGGTTCTTTTTCTATCCTGTAGACTGCTGCTTTATTTGGGGACATTTCGTGAAAAGCAGCAAAAGATTGAGAAGGGTTGGCATGTGACACGAGAGCTACACACGGGGCTGAGATAGCCACGGGGTTTGAGGGGGCTGGGAGCACACCCAGGCCTGGGACTCAGGAGATGACAGAGGGCCACAGGGCACGATGACAGGCAGGTGCCAGGCTTAAAGGTGCCCCGCCACAGAGACGTGGCGGCCTGGTGGTTGGCAGGCCATGGTGATGGGGAGCCCAGCAGCTGGTGTAGTCAGAAGGCCAGAAGTCAGCTGTGGGGAGGTCTGTCCGTGCTGAGCACCTGTGCGTGTATTTGGAGTGCCGTCCAGGCGCGATGTGGTTCCAGAACTGTGTGGGGTCGCGCTTCTCAAGCTGTCTTTGCGCAAGAACCAGTTTTGGTTTTGTCTTGTTTTTAATTTTTGTGGACCTATACTTTTGTGAAATCCACCAAAGATGAGTTATTAGAAAAGCAAAATGAAACAAAACAGCCCCAATCCATAGAAAACCAAGCCTCAATCTTTAGTTATTAGATTCCACTGGTATGAAATAATCAAGTTGTTGTCAAACTGAATAGCCTCCACTTCTGTAATTGTTGCGCGCAGGTTGACGGTGGGTCAGCACAGACCTAGCGAGTTTCTTTTCCTTCCTTCCTTCCTTCCTTTTTAAAAAGATTTTATTTATTTGAGAGAGCGCAATTGCCCAAACAGGGGAGCAGCAGGGTCCCCGCTGAGCAGGAAGCCCCATGTGGGGCTTGATCCCAGGACCCTGGGATCATGACCTGAGCTAAAGGCAGACGCTTAACCGACTGAGCCACCCAGGAGCCCAGACCTAGCCTGTTTCTAGAGAGCAGCTTCTTGGACCAACCGGCTGACTCGGGGCATTTGGTGAGGCAATCTACAAGGGTCTGCGAACCAGGGAGCTAGGCACCCCAGTGCTGCCCTAATCTCCGCCCTCTTCCCACATCCAGCCAATCGCCAAGCTCGCTGTTTCTGCTTCGGGGATCTCTCAGTCCCACGGGGTTTCTCCACTCCTTCCCCAAGTTCCCTGCGCCAGGTCACTGTGAGGTTGGCCTAGACCTCTGTGCTGTCTCTTGTGGCTAACCCACCCTTGCATCTCTGCCGGCTCGTCCTTCGGTAGCTTGTCTTTCTGTTCTCCCTCTTCCCTCCCAGTCCCTGGATCCTCACGGCGGACTGAATGAAGCCCCAATGCCACTCTGATTCCCCCCCGGTCGTCCAGCTTTACCTGCTGCGCTCATCTCTGTGTGCTATCCTTCAGCTAACCAACTGCCGAGCAATTTCCTCCTACCCCTCCTGGCCTTCTTCTCCGGATTTTTAACGTTTGTATTGTGCAGCTGCCCATTTCCCCATTCTCAATTCTGTCCTCCAAACCCCGGTTCGAATGCCATCTCATGGTAGCCTTTCTGACATCGGCTGACCCACGTGCTATGCATGACTCTTCGGAAGAATGTTCGGAGCTTTGCCTTAATGCCGAGTGCCACAGAGCAGCTTGCTAACGTCAGATATGTGTTTGCAGATGAACTCCGTGTGGCTCATAGGAAGGATTTGGGAACCTTGGATTCCAGTGTTGGCTCAGATTTGGGCAAATCACCTTCAGCACCAACCTCTCTGATTCTTTGTCGGGTAATATTTTATTCGTCTTGACACCTCCCACCCCTAAGTACCTAAGGTGGTGCCTTAACCTTCGTTGATCCTGAGTAAGTGCTCACTGGGGGAATGAAGGTCAGTTTGTCCAAAATAAAATTGGTGTATGCATGTCTTCTTTATTTCTCTCATCACTAATAACATCAAACCTTTGAGTGAGAGAATTATAAACTGTGAAACGCTGTGCAGATATGAGAAACACTCTTTAACTTTTCTATTCACAAAAGTGGTTCTAAAAAGGGACCTTACCTTGCCCTCTCCTTTCAGGGTTTATGTTCTGTGACTTTCTGGGGGGTTCAGAAGAAAAAAAAAAGCCTTCAGGAAGAAGAAATATTCTTTTTCCTCTATCTGGTGTCCTTATGACTTTAATAAGTATTAATAGGAGTCAGAAAGAATTGCTGCTAAGTCTAAATTAAATTTTCTGGTGGTGCCATGCAGAAATGCTTGCATGCAAGGAGGCGTGATTCCCGCAGGTGCCAATGCAGGTGCCAACGCAAAATACTTATCTTGTCAGCCTGTGCTTTAGGCTCGATGGCTCAGCTTACATCGTGAAGGTGTTAGACACTCTGTTTACGTAAGGGCTGAGGGGGTGACATAATGTCTATTGAAGCAAACTCACTTAGCTCCCCAGGAGGCAACAGGGAGCATTTAAAACCCAAAGACAGATCAAAGCCATGGGTAGGGTTGAGATACCCCTGCCCAGGACCAGAGAGGTCTGGCCGGGGGAAGGTGGTCTCTTGGTTCGTTGCCCGAGCAGACGTGCATTATTGCCTCACTGTATTTCCAGAACATTGGTGAAATGAATCAGGCAGAATTCAACTCTGAGCAGCCGATCCAGAGAGGCTGCCTAAGTGGGCACAAGTATGTCCAAATAAGGTTGGAAAAAATGTCAAATTAGAGTCAGCACATACAAGATGTGATGTTTCTCTTTCTTATAGACTGTTATAAAAGTTGTTTAAAATTAAACAGCTCTTCAGTACTTAAATTATGTGTAATGAGACAGGTGGGTCCTGGAACAGAAAATATTTTCCCCCCCTCATCCCACTTAAATTTTGCTCTCCCTACCAGAGTATGCAAGACATAAACAGTTTCATTTCCAGGATATATATTAGCCTTAGGATGAGAAGAGATATATTAGCCCGAGGGAGAGAGACAGAGTTGATACAGGTCATAAAAGTAGCAGATCCAGTTCTCCAGGTTTTATCTGATGAACTGCAAGTGTGTAGCCAAGAGGAATATGAAATAACTTCAGGTTCCTATTTGTAAGTGATGAGCTTGTGTATTTTATCATTTTAAGATATGTATCAATGTAGAGGAAGGTATTATACAGTATACTCCCTTTACCTGACTGCCACCCAATTAGGCAGTTTTTATTTTTTTCTCAGCTTTATTGAGTAGTATTGACAAATAGAGATTGTATATATTTAAAGGCGTGCATCATGGTGACTTGACATAAGTAATTGTGAAATAAGAAAACGTGAAATCAAGCTAATCAACATATCCATCATGTTCTATAGTGACCATTTTCTGTGTGTTTGGGGGGGGGAATGGGGGTGAGAACACTTGAGATCTGCCCTTCTAGCACATTTTAAGTATACAGCACAGTATTAACTATAGTCACCATGCTGTCCACTAATCTCTAGAACTCACCATGCATAACAAACTGTACCCTTTGACCATTGTCCCATTTCCCTGCCCACTCCCCCACCCCCACCCCCAGCCCCTGCAACCACCACTCTACTCTTGGCTTGAGTTTGACTATTTAATTTATTTTTTTAATTTAAACTCAATTAGCCAACTTATAGTAAGTGCATCATTAGTCTCAGGTGTAGTGTTCAATAAATTATCAGTTGCTTATAACACCCAGTGCTTATTACCCAATTACCCTATCCCCCCACCTGAGTGTGACTATTTTAGATTCTATATATGAGTAGTATTGTATAGTATTTGTCTTTCTGTGTCTGACTTCTTTCACTTAGCATAATGTCCTCCAGGTTCATCTATGGTGTGCCAGGGTTTCCTTTTTTAAGGCTGAATAATACCCTACTGCCTACTCCACATTCCTTTTACCATTCATCTGTCCGCAGATACTTAGATTGTTTCCATATCTTGACTGGGTTTTTTTTTTTTTTTTGGCTCTGTTTAGGAATAAGTAATAGTGTGTAATGCTGCATTATTCAGGACTTACAAGGTTAAGGTATCTTGGCTCTTGTAATATCTGTCCTCTCTCTCACTTTTTTTCCATTTGACCAGCTCTTGTTGGAGTCACAATTCATCTTGTGTTTGTAGTACATCATCTAACTTGTGCCCTCTCAGTGTGGGATGACATGAGACACTCTTCTCTGAAGCAAACGGTCATCCTTTTGACTTTTTTTCCCACCTGTGTTTTCAGGACAGTAGAAATGCTAGCTCATTCTCATGCACTTGATCTGTCTCATTGGGTGTTATATTTTCGTGACTCTTCTGGTGCTTGGGGCCTGGCTCCTAGGAAGCCGAACTCAGAATTGAAACTTCTCCTGAAGTGCCACCTTGCATCACTAAAACCACAGAGACAACTGGGATAGCCCTGTTAACACTACAAAAATAAAAGATGTCACCAGAACATTTTGCCGGCATGAGGGATTTATTTCCACGATTCTCTAAGGTCAACTACAATACGTGCTTTTTCCTACCAGGCAGCAAGCATGTTTTACCAAACTCTTACCTAAGTGCTTTTCATTTACAGTTCCACAATGAATTCTTGGCCTCCTCCATGTTGATTTCAGCAAATATTTTGATGTGATTCTACACCTTTTTTGAGGAAGCAGATTCCAAGTTGCCGTTCATCTTTTAATTTTTGCCAACATTTTGCGAAAAAGTTTGAACAGAAAAATTGAAAGATTTTACAGTGACTATATACCCCCCCCACAGAATGCAAAACAGATCTACTTATAAAATGATCCCATATAGCACATGAAGGCAAAAGTATATAGGTTCTATTGTCATATCCTTTTAAATTCTGGAAGATACAGTGACAGTGTGCCTCTGAACAAATGGAAGCTGAGGCACTGGGTAACCTACTCTGATGAAAGAGTTCCTTAAACCCAGGGAGTGTCTTCAGTGTAGAAGTGACAGATTTAGTTTGGTTGTCCGGTATGTTTATGGAGCTCTTTCAAGGTACCAGGCTAAGCACCGACTCTACTCCAAACAGAATATGGTGGTATCTAGGATAGAGCTAAAAGCAGAATAGTATGGGTGTACCAAGGAGGATGTGATTAATTTATGAGGGGACATGACATTCAGGCTAAGTGTAGAAAGAAGAGTTGGCTTTCTGCTGGTGGATGTGGAAGGCACGGGGTTTCCTGCCTGAGGAAGCTATGAGGGGAATGGTGGTAGGTCATTAGGTGTAGTGAGGTCTGAGGTGCTGGATCCTAGGGCAAGTGGGCCTGGAAGTGGTATGGGACTCAGTGGGGGGAGGAGGTTGAAAAAGTAGGCTTAGACCAGACCCTGAGGAATATTGAAGCAATTCTGAGGAGTTTGGACTTCATTCTGTAAGCAGTAAGGAGCTATTTACAAATTTTCAGTAAGGCTGTGTGCTTAGGAAGATATTTCTGGTAGCAGTGTGGAAGAGGCTGGAAATGGGGAGACCAGCTAGGACATTTCTGCAGTTGTCTGGGTGGACCCTCCCATTTAATCTGTATCTGCAGCATCTGAGGGGCTTTTTGAAATTTTAAAAGTATTTTGCATTTTTTCCTTCCTTCAGTTAAGTTTAGAATGTTTAATAAAGAAGGGAAATTAGGTGACAAATTCATGAATAGCACCTAAGAGTTTATAACTTGTGGAAAAAGTGCTACTTCCAGTAACTAAAATCTGAAATGTGGTGATTTAAATAGACATTTAAATAGACTTAACCTGGTCTTCCTGGAACTCTTTCCCTCATTTCTTCTTACAATTAAAAACAGCAGTTTGTGAGCTTAGAATTGTGGTCAAGCTGCAGAGAATGTTTCCATTTTTGAAACTAATTGGCTCAAGAGGAGACTGGGGAGTAATGAACTAAGCCTTGTTCATGGCTGCTCAGCCCAACTGGACTGACCAGATTGAAATTCAGCTTGATTTCCCACCTGGTTTGTCTCCATTCTGTTGGCCAACCCCCCCGACCCCCGCCACCCCAACCTGTAACAGATAGCGTGAAAGAGAGGTGTCCTCTTCTGGGGCTGGGAATTAGCCAGTGTCAATTCAAGTAGGTGACACGCTCTTCTTCTTTCTACTTCCCTAATTCATCACATGAGGACCTACTCCTAAGAATTTTTATTCACAGTGCCCAATTCACAAAACGTCATTACCTCCATACACAAAACCCAGGACAACCATGTGTAGGAGAGATGGTAAGAGATGTGACCACAGCCAGTGTTGGTATTTGTGGTAGGTGGGACTCTGGCCCCCATAGCATTTGCCCCTTGGTGTTCGCCTATGGATGTGTTGTTACCTTACACGGCAGAAAGGAATGAAGATGCCTGAATAGCTGACCTGCAACTAGGGAGATTGTCCTGGATGATGAGTCACAGGGACCCTTAAAAACCAAAGAGGAAGGCAGCAGAGGCAGAGAGATGTCGTGGAAGAAGCAGACTCAGAGTGTGGGCGGGACTCATCCCACTGTTGGTGGCTCTGAGAATGGAGGAAGGAGACTCAGGCCAAGGGCTGCAGTGGCCTGGGCCCTCAGCCGACAGCCAGCGAGGAAATGGGGACACCAGTTCTCCGACTGCAAGGAACCGAAGTCTGCCAACTCGAATGAGCAAAGAAACAGATTCTCCCCTAGAGCTTCCAGCAAGGAAAGCACTTTTGCGGACACTTTGGTTTGAGCCCAGTGAGACCCATGTCGGACTTGTGACATGTGGAACTGTGGTGGTTCTAAGCTGCTAAGTTTGTGGTAATTTGTTAAGGCAACAGTAAAAATGAATATGGTGTTATTTGTGTAGAGGGCTTTGATACCATTCTTGTTCCCTTGGAAATCCCTTCCGTTGGTGACTGGCTGGTGGTCTTCTGGAGGGGGTTGTACCAATGGTTGCCAGAGGGGCACTGCCTGCATTTGTGATGCGGGCTTTATCCCTTAGTGGGGCAGCATTAGGTCAGTGCCTTCTCTGTGCTCCAGTAGTCACCTGTAAAAACAGGGCATAATAACTGCATTTAGTTCTTAGGGTGGTTGTGAGGATTCATTGAGATGCTACGTGTAACAAGCTTAGCACAGTGCTTGGTACGTTTTAAGTGCTCAGTTATAAGATATTGGATTAGTTTGCAATAAGGGACCATTATAAAAAAAATCTTTATGTTCTTTGCCTGTCATACAACTTAACACATCCTCTTATGTTAAGGGTAGGAAACCATAAAAAAAAAATAAAACAACCCTGGGAAACTTCAGGCAGTAAATATTCTTCTGGAATGAGCATATACATGATGTACTCTCTGGAACTTGAAATAATGTTTGAGAGAAATTTATAAAGCTAAAGCACTATGCCAGTGCATTTAAAATAAAGCAGGACATTTGGGGGTTTATACCAATTATGGGGACCACAAATACCCTGTGAATTAGCTCAGTGCCTACAGCCACCTTCTGAGTGGGTGGAGATGTTTGCCATTATTAAGCCTACCCAAGCCGAATGATTAAGATCCCTGTTGATGTCCAAATAATCAGCACGTACTGAGGAATGTTCCAGTTTCATAGGCCTGTAATTTTGAAATTCCGCAGTCTCATAATTTCCATAGTCTTATCATTTTCTTGCACCCAGTGATGGTCCTGGTCCCTAAGATTGCAAGTATGCTACTGTGTTATCATGATGCCCTAAGGCTGGTATCCAGAGGATGAGCCTGTTGAGGTAGGGATTTCCCACTTTTTTTTTCATTGAGCCAAATCAGGAATCCTATTAAAAATAGGAGAGGTCTCTAGTATCACCACGTTGAATTCCCACATAGATGCCACTGATTTTCTGTCCTTCTGTGTAACAAGAGCTTATAACTTTCCTGTAGATACTCATTGCCTACTGTGTGTTTCACGTACCAGAGGCAACCACCCTACTGTGTGTTTCATGTACCAGAGGCAACCACAGATGAGGCACTGTACCTCCACTGGGGAGCAGTGGGCATAGGGGTCTCATGTTATTGATATGCTTTTCAGAGCATGAAGCTGTGCTTAGGTCAGATTGCCAATACCAGGGAAATTCAGGGTTTTTTTCCCCCCTGATTTGTGTTTTATGAATATAGAAGTATTAAAAATGATCATGTTTTCATATTCTTTGGTCACTAGGAAACTCAGAACTGCTTCTATTTATTTTATGGTATTTATTTTCCTATATGAATCTCATTGTCTTGCCATTTTGCCCTTTTATTCCTATTTCCATAGCTGCTTAATGTTTATTCTGTAAAATCGTTTTTCTGTAAACTGTCTCAGGTCTCTTTTTAAGAACTAGGGAGAGACAAATAACTGCTCAAGATCAATAATAAATTGTCCAGGAAACCATTGCCTCTTGTCATGGGAGACCGTAGGTCCCACACCTATTCTGTGGCCATGCCTTTGGGACTCCTCTCTAAAGAAATGGCCGACACCCTGTTAAGTCACTATGAGTGTAAGGCTGGAGTCTTCTGCCAAGTGGTTATGTGTCACACACTGTCCTCAGGGCAGATGGGACAATGGGACATTGCCTCCTGGTTGATTAACTCTGAAGGCAGGTTTGACTTGATACTAAACTTTAAGTGTGGCAGGTGGATAATGGGCATTAGGATCATTTGAGGAACTTACTTAAAATGCACAATCCTGGGCTTCCCTCCTAGAGGTTTTGATTTACTGTGTCTGCTGTGGGACCAAGGAATCTGCGTGTTAAGAAGCATCCTAAATTATTTTTAGTCAAGGGGTTCATGGACCAGACTTTGAGCAGCAGTGCCTCACAGGGTGGGGTGGATTTAAAGAGACAAGGGGTGGTGCACTAGCAGAAGGAAAAGCACAAATCATGGTAATGGGCCAGGATGCGTGATAGACGGGGAGGCGAACGTGTGGATACCATGTATGTTGAGGGCATTTTTCCTACTGTCCCTGCCACCTGTATATCCATCCACTTAAACACCAGAGTCTCAATTGTGTGGTGGCTGCCTTGCCACGTGCCAAGGATTCTAAAATAGGCCACGTTCTTCCAGCAGTAGCACGTTGCTGAGAAGGGAGAGGCTGATGCGTAGACACACAGGACTTCTGGTATTCTGACAGGAACATATTTGGGGTATATCAATTAGGGAATGTTAAAGACAGGATGAGGAAGCAGAGGGATTCTGAAACAAAGTTGTGCAGATATTTTTCTTGAAAGTTTTTGACATTGTACAAGATGGTGATTTAGCTTGAGATTCCCCACAATGACTTTTGCAATAACATTTAATTTTTATTGGGTGGTTTACTTGTGTTCTATCTGCCTATTTACTGCTTAACTAAGTGAACTGTATAAATATAGGGGCCTAGGTGTGTCTTGAGATTTTCCCAGGTGGTTCTGGAACTTGAAATTAAAAAAAAAAACTCTTCTTTTTGAAGAGAGAGAAAACGCAATGGGGGAGGGGCAGGGAGAGGGAGAGAGAATCTCCAGCAGACTCCACACTGAACATGGAGCCCAACGCAGGGCTTGGTCCCAATACCAGGAGACCATGACCTGAGCTGAAACCAAGACTCTGGCGCTTAACCAACTGAGCCACCCAGGGGCCCCTATTCTCTATTTATTAAAAACAAAATGAACATTCTTTATTGCAAAGAGAAACTTAACAAATAGTAAGCTTTTCAATAACCTGGCTGCTATTTACTTTCTTGTAAATCTGGTTTCTGTGGTCATCAAACAAGTTGAGGTTAAATGTCAGGTAACCTCCTTACTCAACTCCTGCCCCCAGTTCTGCCATGTCTAAGCTCTAATTCTCTCTACCTTGCATGTCTTCTCTAACTGCATCAAATAGGATGGTGGATGGATCCATCTCAGGATGCTGCATAATTTACTCTTAACTTAGAGCCAGAGCTAAAATGTTCAACCTGCTTGTCCTTGCCTACAACCTAAAGCCTTGAATGTTGTTAGATTCCTCTGCACTCTCAGCCACATTAAGCTCCGTGCCTTTGATGTAGCTTAAAGGCGGACTTAACCAAGTGGTATTGCCTCCTGCTGATATTTAGGTGAAAGCCAACACCATAAAAATGAATGTTTTGCTGAGAGGGCTCGCTCTACTACCTGCAAGCCCAGCTAATCATGCTGCCAAATTGGTCAAAGAATTGGCTTGAGAATTGCAAAGTGTGTTCCTCTGGCAGAGGAATGGAGCCCAGATCAATCTCCTGGGGCTCCCTAACTAAAATGTAGTAGACATGTCAAACTCGTTAATTTGGAAACTTAAAGAACCCTCTTAATTTGCTACATTATGAAAGCAATTTGGTTAAGAAATGAAAAACAATGATGAATCTTTGACTTTTTAAGCCTTACCTTATTTCTCCATTAGCCCACCCACCTGGATTTCTAGGAAACAGTACTCACTGTTGTTCTAAGAGATCCTGACAGTGCAGCAGATATTTCAAAGTATGTAATTGTGTTGACACATACATTCTCTGCCCAAGAGTAAGATTGCGGAAAGATTTGGCAATCTGGATTACACAGAGACATCATTAAATTATATTTACAAATCTCTGTGGGGCAATCACAGCATGTTAAGAGCTATAATGGCCACAGAATTAGACATGGCTTCTGTCCAGCAGAGTCACTTCTGTGGGCCTATTACAGACAAACTGGCCACCAGAAGATACCCAGGGCTCTCCTTTGCAGGATGCATGTTTTCTTTAGATTCTCTTAGGTATAATGTAAGATGTTTTTCTTTGTGAGTCAAGTGAGACTATTTTTCAAGAAGTTAATGTGGACGTGGACTTCTGTGCAATGATAGCATAAAACGATGCAAAATCTCAGAAGTGATCTAAGAAACCATTTGAATGGTGCATGCAGCCCTTTACCACAGTTCTGAGATGGCGAGCATCCTCTAAGAGTGACTTAAACCTTTCCAGTAACGGGAAACTCACTACTTCACGAAGACACTTAATGTAAACTTTGTATTGTCCTAGTCAAAGATGTCTCCTCTGTATAATAGTTTTTCCACCTCCTTAAAAATTCTTGATCCTTGCTAATTCTTGTAGAGCGGGGGTTGGAAAACTTTTTCTGAAAGAACCAGATAGTAAATATTTTTGGCTCTGAGGACATGGTCTTTGTCACCCCTGCCCCGCTCTGCTGCAGTAGTTCAACACATGAGAGTGGCTGTATTCAGTTCAACTATATTTACCAAACGAGATGGCTGGCTCATGGGCCATCATTTTCTGGCTTCTGTTAGAGCTGTATAGAACCTAGGTGAATTACTTTCAATGTGAGTTACTTAAACTTTAAATTCCAGGCTGTTTTCCACCTGTTCTGCTTGATGAATTATTGGAATGTCCATGTAAAGTCTTTATGTCCTAGAAATGAATGTCTAAGTAGAACTATCTCCTGTTCTAAATGTGCATGGTATTCTTATGGACTGTAAGATAGTTTTCTCTTTTTCCAGAGGGGGTGATGTTAATACTATGTAATTTTTAACGTCAGGAAGCGGTAACTTCAAGAAGGTGCTTTTAGTGTTTGATCATTGAGCTTTTCCAGTTGACAGTTGGCAATGTGGAGATGAGGAAGATGCAGCTGGGCAAAAGTCTCTGCCTCCCCAAAGTGCAGAATATGTTTATGGTTCTGAATACAGTCATCCTTTGAGAGCTATGGGTTATAGTTTAGATGGATTCACAGGATAGCTACATGAAGCCTTACTCACATGGTTTTTCTCCCTTTCCTCTTGCCCTTTGGGTTTTCTTCTTTACTGATTAACATCCTCTGTAGGGCCATGGTAGTGCCAGAGTATTGTCCGCTGGGCATAATAAACACCTACACCTACAGCTCAGAGGATCAAGAAACAGGTTCAGCCAGGAGTCAGTCTATCACACTGCAGACACAGGTAATATTAAGCACAGAACTTGCTTCATTTTTAAGATTTTGCTTTATATATGGTAAGAGCACTGCTGTTGTTTAAAAAAAAAATACTGGTCTGAGTCCAAAGTAATTAAATGAAAGGTTTCAGAACATTTTAAGTAATGGTTATTAAGCCAGTCTTGACCTCAGTCATGCACCTGCTACTTAATTGATCAAACGCTCACTGGCAAGCTCTGTCTCATCCATATTTCAAGTGATTTTGCCCTAATCACCCACTGGCCTTTTCTTGGCATTTTCCTCCAAAGAGGAAGAGTACAGAAGAGAAGGTAAAAACTCAGATTTGCTGGGAGAAATAGTTCCTGATTAAAATGAGCTTATGTATTTGGGGAAGATGGTTCTTGTTTCCTGTTACTGAAAGTGTGGTTTGCCTCACTAAGGAGTTTGTTAGAAATGCATCTTCTCAGTCCCAACCCCGTATCTTTTGATTCAGAATCTCACTTTTCATAAGACCCCTATGTGATTTGCAGGCCCCTTAAAGTTTGAGAGCCACTGATTTCATTTACAGCCCTCTTCGTGGAGGTGACACAGCAAGGTTATCTTTGTTTCATAATGCCCATATTTACAATGAGCCTGAGTTGTTTTTAGGGAGATGAGGTGGAAGAAAGAAGTCATACTTCCCATGGCATTGAGACTTTGCCTACAAATCTACAAAATACGATTATTCTGAGTGCCCAAGTTACAAGTCCTCTCATCACTCTGGTATGTGGACCTTTCTCATTTTCTAAATAAGCATTGAATGATATACATTTCCCTCTAACCACCAGTTTTTGTTGTGTTTTCATTTGCATGCATTTCAAAATATTTTTTACAATTTCCCTTGTGAGTTCTTCTTTGACCTGTTGATTACTTACAAGTATGCTGTTTAATTTTGAAATATTTGGAGATTTACTGATTTCCAGTTTAATTCCACTGTAATCAAAGAACACTCTGTATGACTTCAGTAATTTTGAATTTGAATATTGTATGGTCTATCTTGGTGAATGTTTCCTGTGCATTTAAAGAGAATATACAGTCTGCTCTTATTGGGTGGAGCATTCAGTAAATGGCAATTAGGTCAAGTTGGTTGATGGTGTTGTTCAGGCCTCCGTATCTTTACAGCTTTCTGTTTGCTCGTTCTGATGATTACTGGATGTTGAACTCTCCAGCAATAATTATGGCTTTGTCCACTTCTCTTTTCAGTTCTATCATTTTTTTCTTGTATTGTTTGAGAATACACATTTAGGATTGTTATGTGTCTTAATGAACTGGACTCTTAACATTTATGAAATGTCCTTTTTTTTTTTTTTTGATCCCTGGTCATATTCTTTGTTGTGAAGCCATCTTGTACCTGAAATTAATATAGCCAGTCCAGCTTGCTTTTGATTAATGTGTGCATGACATAATTTTCCAACCTTTTACTTTTAGCAGTTCTGTCTTTAGTATTTATATATAAATTGGATTTCTCATAAATAGCATAGAGTTAGATCTTGTTTTTTTTTTAAACAATCTGCAATCTCTGCCTTTTAACTGGAGTGTTTAGACCATTTGCATTTAATATGACTTATGGTCTTGCTTGACTTTACATCTACCATCTTGCTATTTATTTTCTATTTGTCCCATCTGTTCTTTGTTCTCCCACCCCCCCCTTCTTTGCCTTCTTTTGGATTGTGTATTTTTTATGATTTTATCTCTATTACTGTCTTATACCTTTATTTTTTTAGTAATTCCTGTAGGATTTGCAGTTTTCACATTATACATTTAAATAATGTTTTACCACTTCATGTGTAGTGTAAGAATTTTACAATGTTTACCTCCGTTTCCCCCTTCTGTCCTTTGTACTATTGTTGTCATTCATATTACATCTACATATGTTACAAATCCTTTAATATCCTATTTTTTAAATTTTAAGCAGTTAAGTATGTTTTAAAGAAATTTCTTAAAAAGTTTTGTATTTATCTGCATATTCTTTCTTGTATTCTTTGTGTAGATAAATTTCCATTAGAACTATTTTCCTTCTATTTGAACTTTTTTTTAACATTTCATATAATATAGGTGTACTGATGATATATTCTTTTGGCTTCTATTGTCAGAAAAAGTATCTCCATTTTTTGAAAAAATTTCACTTTCAAAATCTAATTCTATTTGGCAGCATTTTTTTTTTTTTGCACTTTAGAGATATTCTATTGACCTCTACCCTCAATGGCTTGGTGAGAAGTCTATCATTTTTATCTCTGTTCTTAAAGTTATAGAGGCTAAAAGTCTGAAATCAAGGTGTCAGGGAGGCTGAGCTCTCTCTCTGTCTCTCTGAAGATACTAGTAGAGACTCTGTTCTGTGCCTTTTTCTTAGCTTCTGGCAGTTCTTGGCATCCTGTGGCTTGTAGAAGTATCACCCCAGTCTCTTCCTCTGTCATCATGTGGCCTTCTGTTTGTTTTGCGTCTCTTCACATCTTCTTATAAGGACATTAGTCATATTGGATTAAGGGCCCGCCCAACTCCGGTATGACCTTGTCTTAACTAGTTATAACTGCAAGGACCCTATTTCCAGATAAGATCACTTTCACCAGTTCTGGGAAGGACATGAATTTTGGGGGGATACTGTCCAATACATTTGGCAACTGTGAGTCCCCAGAGTTCCTCTGACCCTTCGAGGCTGTGAAATAGCTCAGAGGGAAAGGACGTCGCATCAGGTATTACTCTTGGTAAGGAAATTCTTAATGCCGACTTAATGTATCTTAATGAAGATACCACCTGCTTCATTTCCAGACTTCTCCTTTACTTGGGAGCCACCTACCCAGCCATCTCTTGGTGTTCTTTTATACACAGTGCACTCCAAAGTTCATCTTCATAACTATTTCTGCACTCATTGCCTTTGAAGGCTCACTGCACTACAGAACAGGGAGGAAGTCTCCTCTAGCATTTCTCATCTAGCATTTCTCCCCATTCTTTTCACAACCTTGGTCATAACTGCTGGTCACTACTCTCTACTTGGCTGCAATGGCCATTCTCTGAAGGTTTACCTAGTTCAGAATCCCACTGGCAATTACCTTTGCAAGTTCCCTTTGTGACATATTTCCTTAGAAGTGGCTCCTTTTCCAGATCAGAGTTCCACAGACAGACAAGAAACAGAATCCTGGCCAATTCCTCTTTCTGGTTAGAGAAGAATGCTCGTGCATGGGGAAGATACCAACCAAATATCTAACATTTTTTCACAACCCGTTCACATATTGCCTTACAGAGTTCTGTAGCTCAGCTGCTTTTTCCGAAAGCCAATCATCTGTGCAGGTTCCTGCATCTCTGGGAATTCGTCTTGAGAACATGAATGCCAGTAGAGTGGCCACCACACTTACCTAAGTGCTGTTCCCACTGCCATGCCGGGAGCTGAACAACAGCACAGTGTTTCTCACCGAAGGCTAGACATGACTGGCAGAAGCAGGAACAGATTGAGTGAATTTGGGCTGAACACTCCCCACCAGGCGTTTTTGCAAAGACAAGAAATCCATCTGCATTTCTATGAGGTCCTTGCAGGACCTTACTAGATTTGCATTTTGGAAAAGGGCCCTACTGACAGCTAGAGTTTGCAACCAAGCCTATTTAAAACAAGATCAACAAGACCCCTGTCTTCCCTCCTCTACCTTGTGGTCCTTGTGTGTTAATTTTGACTTCTTTTGAATAGCTGTGGTAGTATGTGGTAGTAGTGGCTAGAAGGTGACACTTTGGGATACTTTAGAAGGGTTGGTCATCGGAGGCCAGTTGCCAAGCCTGACACGTTAGGAAACCACAGGCTGCGGGGTCAGGCTGTGCCCAGCAATTTTGTTCCCTAGTCTTGTCTTCGGGCGAACCACAAAGCCCCTCTCCCTCTCTGCACCCACCTCCCACGTGCTTACGTGTGCAGCAGGAGGTGGAGCCAACGTTCCTTTCTGTTTGCTCACCTAGTCCACAGGTGCATCAGCACTCTGAGGCCGCGTGGCAGCAGTGGAGTAGAGGGGTCTCAGGTCAGACCAACACAAGTCGTCTCTTTACTTATCAGTGCCTCCCACTAGACCGAGAGCTTTTAAGAGCAGAAACTGTAATTCCTGTGTATCTTTAAGCACATAGCCTGGCACATGCTAGCTATTGAACTCTCTTCCGAGTGGTTAAATGGTACAAAGAAGGCTTCCCTTTTTCAGAATATCCTGCTCCCTGCTGGCCTTGGGACTCATTCAGTGAATTGGGAGGTACCCCCTGAATGACATGTTTTTTAAGTCCTTCGTGACCATGGAAGTATCCTCAACACTAGCAGTACCTTCAACTTGCCAGGAGCCTGTGTCCCTAGGAAGGTTATACATTGCCACAGAATAATTCCCCCAGATGAGTTTTGCCAGATGGTTCCTTGAGCAACTGGAAGTAGAGAGGACCTGTCTGAGCATGAATGAAAAACATGCAAGCTCTATGCTGTAGACAGTTCAAATTCAGCCACTGCGCAGCATGCTGAAATCCAGAGCACTTTGTTTCTAGTTTGGGTTCTGCCGCTAACTAGCTGGTGACCTTGGACTTAACCTTTCTGGGTCCCAGTTGCCTCAACAGTAAAACACATGCTCCTTAAGGTTCTTCTAACTCTGAACTCTTGGCTCGAATTTGCTTTGAAATTTAAATAAAGGACACATTATATGGGAGGAAACAAATCAGATTTTAAAAGTGTGAAGTAAAAGAACAAAGAAGTCCATTTTAGATAACCTCCATTCTTGTTTTTAAGAAACCAGAATTTCAAAATTTTTTATGCTGATGTGATTAAACTGAGTCTAGTGGAATTGACACAGAAAAATGCAGAATTATTGGGGTGCCTGAGTGGCCCAGTTGGTTAAACGGCTGCCTTCGGCTCAGGTCATGATCCCAGAGTCCTGGGATCGAGCCCCACGTTGGGCTCCCTGCTCAGTGGGGAGCCTGCTTCTCCCTCTCCCTCTGCTGCTCCCCCTGCTTGTGCTCTCTCTCTCTCTGTCAAATAAATAAATAAAATCTTTTTAAAAAATGCAGAATTTTAATTGATTTGGCCCCTTTCCTGAGTATCTTTGTCAGCCTGCATATGGATTAAAGGAATCCAAGTAGAGTGAGAAACACCATTTTCCTACCCTGACTTTGCAGCCAGGTGACCTTGGGCAAGTCACTTAACTCTCCTGAGCCATAGTGTTTTCACACGTAAAAATAGGATGCCCAGTGAATAAAATTTACAAGTCAAAGTAAAAGTTTGGACTGGATCAAAAACTTTTCTGTGAAATGAGCATTATCTTAACAGGGCCTCTCAAAATGTGTTTTCCTTGCCTAGTGCTGTAAATAGTGGGTGGAAAATCTCCAGTAAATTTTGTAAAATTTGTATTTACATGTATATTCTTTCTCCCTGGATCAGTAGTGCCAGCAGATCTGAACGGCAATGGTACGTTTTGTTTGTGTGGTCAATTTGACCTCTGCCATTGAACACTAAAGTTATAGTGTAAAACGATATCCTCTTCAAGATTCAAACTTTCTCCTCTTATTTAAGGATTTTCTCCATAACATTTCTTAAGGACCATCTTTGGATTACTTATACACACAGCTGTTTTATGAGACTACGTTGGAGCTTATGACTCAGATTACTGTTACCAAAATGTTTGTGAAATCACTTCTTAAGTCATATATTTGCATCATGTACAACCTGTCTGACAATCAAAACATTATGCCCTTCAGCACTTGGCTGGTCATTATAGTAAGTTTTCCAGTAGAGTGTTCCAACCTAATATAATTGGGCAGTAGACAGAAGGAGCACATTATATTTTAACGTAGAATTTCAAGTGCATTTCTCTCTTTGTAAGATTGAGAAGGACACTATATTCTGTAATAGGCTCAGTGTGATCAGTTAATAGTACAGAAAATTCCAGTACCACTGAGGGATCACCACGCCCAGCCATGGTTGATGTTTAGTGGAGGCAATGGGTGGAAGAATGGATTGGGCCAGGGCACAGAACCAGCCAGGGAAGTGCTGGGCCACAGGTGCTGTCTCCCTCTGTCTTAGGCACCCACTGACACTGGTTCTCCTTTGTTTGCTCTTGGCCAACCCTCAGGGCCTATGTCAAATTGTACCCCTTTTGTTAAGTCTTTATTGGGCTCTTCCGAGTACACTCAAACTCCCTTTCCTTGAAGTCTTTTTTTTTTTTTTTAAGATTTTATTCACTTATTTGACGGAGAGCACAAGCAGGGGGAGCGGCCGAGGGAGAGGGAGAAGCAGACTCCACACTAAGCAGGGAGCCCGATGCAGGGCTTGATCCCAGGACCCTGGGATCATGACCTGAACCGAAGGCAGATGCTTAACTGACTGAGCCACCCATCCACCCCTCCTTGAAGTCTTCACAGCATTTTCTGATCGCTCAGTTGTCATTTGTTCTTTGCTGCCCCGACTTGTCTGTAACCTTCTTGGTGGTAAGAACAGTGTCTCCCTCTCCTTGTATTCGTTACAGGAAAGAGGATGTCCTTCATTAGGATGTGAGCAGCCAGGTCTTAATGAAATGCTCTGTGTTATTTTTCAAAGGACATGTCCAGGCCTAGCCAGTGACCTCCTGGGTCGACAGTTTTATTCAAAGCTCCTGGTTTGTTTTAGTAATGAGTTGTCTCTCCCAGCGTTTCTGAGCATCTTTTGTTAAGGTGCTGTGTGTGGGATTCAAACCCTTACGCAATAGTTCTTGCCCCTCAGAGTTTACAACATGTCAGGGCAGATAAGATAAATACACAATAAAAGGCAGGACCTAAATATGTTCTAAATGCTAGCTGAAAGAAACAGTCAATAGAGACTGTCGAAATGTCCATGTAATCGATGGCATACCAATATCCTTTCCAGTTCTAAACATTATCGTGTCTACAACAATTCTGATTGAATCAAAATATCTAGCTCGGTGTGCCTGAGTGTGTGTCCATCTGTTTTCAGTGTTTCTCCAGTGGCCATGAAGTCCTAGCAAAACATTGACTGTGCACCCATATTCTCACAGTTCCCCCTTAGGGGGTACACTGTGAGGTGACAGGGGACTCTTGGTAGTTGACTGGATGGGGAAGCTGCCTGGTTGCACGGTTGTGCAGCCAGCTGAAGTCTGTTGTGCAGTCACGGCATCCTGGGAGCCTGGAAGAGAAGCCTTTGAACAACTGTGAGAGTCAGCCACAGCCCGTAAAATGTGACCCTAGTGCGACAGGCCCTGCCTCCCATCTGACCCCTAAAGTCCCACGTGTGTTTGCACCCCACGCTCTGCTTTGCAGATATTCCGAAAGTGCCAGATAAATAGGTTGGCTTTTAGAAACCCGTGTTGTGAGGTACAAAGCCTGCATCTCAAAAGCAAATTTAGAACTTGGAAAAAGTTCGCCGATATTTTCAGCTTCCACTCTCTGCAGCCAACCCCAGGGGAGGAATAATATAAAAGAATCTCAAAGAAATGAAAGCACAAGACACCCCTTTACTTTGAAACAAGAGGACCATAACCCTTCCTTTTGAAAAGTAATGATAAAAGTTCCATGTTTTTACAGACAATAATGGTTCTCTTCTAGATGATTTTATTTTTAAAGAGTTGCAAAGGAGGGAGGGCACTCTTATGGGAATAAAAAAAAAAAAACCCCACAAAAAAACCCCCACCAAAACCAAAAAGTATTTTTTCTGTACAGGAAAACATCCACATTTTCTTTTGTGTTCCAGACTTTTACCCTCATCCTTTTAAAACACCATGCAAAATGAAGGCCAGTGGGTTTCATGCAAAAAGTCCCCATTTGCTGCAGGGGACACTTTGCCAGATAAGAAAGAATCTTTGACAAGCACGTTGCCTTACTCATGTGTCTGCACAAACTCTAATGGACTCGGAGAGCTATTCACTAGGCCCTTGTGTCTGAAAAGTGGAGACCCTGTCCCTCCATTGTAAGGAAATGGCAGGTTCCGATGGATGTGCAGGTGTGGCCTCTTGGCCCTGCTTAAAGGAAAAATCTGTTCTAGAGAATGTAGAGCAAATACTACAAGGCCCCCTGCACGGCGACCTTCTCTGTGCCCACCCTCTTGGCTCTCCCTGATGGCCGATTATAACTGGATGACAAGGCTGGGTATCTTGTGGATCTGGACGGGGAGAAGCCAGAGGTAAAACTCTGGGTCAAGCGTGTGTGTCCCGTGTTCACTCCTAGTCCTGTAAACAAACACAGCTGTTGAGTGAAGGATCTGTCCTCAGAAATGGTGAAAAAAAGAAAAACGAAAAAAAAAAAAAAGAGAAACCACGCTGCCCTGCCAGAGAGCCCGTGGCAGGGGAGAGGAGTTCTGTGTCAGGGCGCTGCGGGGGTGGAGGGTGTGGGGGGGCAGGCGGTCCTCAGCAGGGCTGCGACGGGTGGGGGGGAGGGTAGGGGATAGAACTGCTGTGTCTTCCAGGATAAGCTGGGTGTGAGGAGAGACAGTTCTGTGTTTTCAGCTGAGGCAGTTAAAGTATTTAGAATGATTAGTGTGGGAAGGCTTTGGGGGGAAAGGGAGTTCTGAAATTTCATCTGCTTTCCTCAGATTTAACCTCTGTTTAATACACAAGCCCCCGGCTTTCCTCTTCTGGAGGCGATGGAAGGCAAGTTTTATCTTTCTCCACTTATTCTCGTTTTTAAGATCCTCTGCAGCTTCGGGAAGAGGACGTCAGAAGTTCATGGGCCTGGCAGCCTATATCTATTAGTTATTACCGCTAAGAATAAGTCTTGGTCCACACTCCTGTTTCTTTGTTCCTTGCTGCCCAAATGGAGGCTTACGGTATGGTCTCTCTCGTGCAAGGAGCATGCCCCTGTGACGGGCCCACCCTTGGCATGTCGGTTGTGTGCTCCCTGATGACCTGTTGCAGAGAGGTCAGATTTCTGCATCCGGGTGAAGTCGGGGTCTTGTCACCCAGCACGTCCCTACTGCTGGAGCTGGAGTGGCAGCCGGGGGATGGGGGGGCATCATTTTGTGCATGGAGACCTTGCCACCTTGGCCATGGACAGCTCGAGGGGTTCTATTCAGGCCTTCACTTATTTAATAGACACTAATGAATGAAATACTGTGTGCAGGTAATGAGTTGACCTCAAGACCAAGTCCTCTCTCAGCAGCGGGAGGCTCTTGAGAAGTTTGAATTTTGTCTCCTTCCCCACCAGTCTTCCCTCTTCCTCCAACCTGCACTGTGGTTTTCAATGAGTCCCTGTTCTGACCTCTTGGTTTTAAACAGGGAGCGTAGGTTGAACTTTGAAAATGTTTGACTTGAATAAGCTGAGTCCCCTCCAGCGTGCATATCCAGTCTTCTTCCTTAATGGTTCCCTGGAATGGTTAAGAAGGATCCCTTCGCGTTTCATGACTGCTTTTGTGGAGACCAGCTTGGAGCACATACTGCTGTGGTGAGCAAGACCACTGCACTCTGGGGCTGTGGCGACTCTTACCCTGGGCTCCACCTTCATGATGGTTTGGTCAAACACACACAATAAATGCCTTGTTTCACTCTCACTGGGGTGTAGCTCATTCCCTTTCATTATAAATCTGTCCTAACCAATGGTGGCTGATAAAATATTCCTGGAATGGACCAGTCTTGAGACTTGAAAGCCTCAAATTTCCCCACGATTGTTTCCTGCACCTCCCTCCTGACTGGTTAAGTTAGTTGGTTGGCACAGGGATGTCTGGGGGCTCGGGCTTCATTTCTCAAAAGGCCACATTAGTTTACCCCCATGGGGAAACCCCATTATATTCAACTGTATCTCTTGTTTTGCCTCTTCTCGGGATTGTAGGAGGGACAGGGCACACGATTGTATCAACTCTCACCATTCCAGGTAAGAGGGAAAAAAAAAAAATCCCTCTCCTTTCTCAAGAAAACAAGCAATTTGCCTGGTCAATACTAGCTCGGTTCGGTTGGGTTAATTCTGTCCCTGATCCCACCTAATAGTAACAACTCTGTATGTTATAAGCCTGTCAGAAGCACACGTTGACCGAAGTACATTCCTCACCTCGTGAGCATTAGCACCTCCCAAGGTGACAGATCCCGATTCCTGATGTCTCAGTAAGTCACTGACCCTTATTCAGGACACACTGGCAGGTGGCTAGGATGCTTCGGGTTGCTACTGTAACAAGTCACTGCAAGCTTATTCTCATGGTTCTGCAGTAGATCAGAGGTTGGATGTGGGTCTCCCTGGGTTAATTTCAAGCTGTTAGCCAGGCGGTGTTTCTTCAGGAGGCTGTCCAGGGAAAATACATTTCCTTGCCTTTTCCAGCTTCTAGAGGCCTCCTTCATTCCTTGGTTTATGGCCCCTTCCTCCATGTTACACTACACCCAGCAGTGTAGGGTCTTTGTCACATCTCCCTCTTTCCCGTACAAGGCCCCCTAGGCCCCTTACTTGGGGCCTAGCTGGATAATCAGAGATTATCTCCCTGGCTCCAAACCCTTAACTTAATCACACCCCCAAAATCCCTTTGGCCATATAAAGTAACACATTCCCTGGTTCCAGGGGTTAGGACCTGAGCATTTTTGGGGGGCCACTATTCTGACTGCTGTAGTAAGTTTGATGCCTTTATGATCTACATTTTTCTTTAAGTGGGAGATTCCTTCTGCAGGTAGTATATGCTTCTGGGTTTTTTTTTTAAGTATAATTTTTTTTATTATGTTAGTCACCATACAGTACATCATTAGTTTTTGATGTAGTGATCCATGATTCATTGTTTGCGTATAACACCCAGTGCTCCACGCAATATGTGCCCTCCTTAATCCCCATCACCAGGCTAACCCATCCCCCCACCCCCCTCCCCTCTAGAACCCTCAGTTTGTTCCCCGGAGTCCATCGTCTCTCATGGTTCGTCTCCTCCTCTGATTCCCCCCACCCTTCATTTTCCCCTTCCTTCTCCTAATGTCCTCCATGCTGTTCCTTATGTTCCACAAATAAGTGAAACCATATGATAATTGTCTTTCTCTGTTTGACTTATTTCACTTAGCATAATCTCCTCCAGTCCCATCCATGTTGATGTAAAAGTTGGGTATTCATCCTTTCTGATGGCTGAGTAATATTCCATTGTATATAGGGACCACATCTTCTTTATCCATTTGTCTGTTGAAGGGCATCTCGGCTCTTTCCACAGTTTGGCTATTGCGTACAATGCTGCTATGAACATTGGGGTGCATATGGCCCTTCTTTTCACTACATCTGTGTCTTTGGGGTAAATTGCTGGATAGTGCAATTGCTGGGTCATAGGGTAGCTCCATTTTTAATTTTTTGAGGCACCTCCACACTGTTTTCCAAAGTGGCTGTACCAACTTGCATTCCCACCAACAGTGTAAGAGGGTTCCCCTTTCTCCACAACCTCTCCAACATTTGTTGTTTCTTGCCTTGTCAATTTTTGCCATTCTAACTGGTGTAAGGTGGTATCTCAATGTGGCTTTGATTTGAATTTCCCTTGATGGCTAATGATGATGAACATTTTTTCATGTGTCTGTTAGCCATTTGTATGTAATCTTTGGAGAAGTGTCTCTTCATATCTTCTAACCATTTTTTGACTTGATTGTTTTTTGGATGTTGAGTTTGAGAAGTTCCTTATAGAACTTTTAGAACTTTATAGAACCCTTTATCTGTAGTGTCATTTGCAAATATCTTCTCCCATTCCGTGGGTTGTCTCTTTGTTTTGTTGACTGTTTCCTTTGCTGTGCAGAAGCTTTTTATCTTGGTGAAGTCCCAGAAGTTCATTTTCGCTTTTGTTTCCCTTGCCTTTGGAGACATGTTCTGAAAGAATTTGCTGTGGCCAATGTCGAAAAGGTTACTGCCTATGTTCTCCTCTAGGATTTTGATGGATTCCTGTCTCAAAGGGAGGTCTTTCATCCATTTAGAGTTTATCTTCGTGTATGGTGTAAGAGAATGGTCGAGTTTCATTCTTCTGTATATAGCTGTCCAATTTCCCAGCACTATTTATTGAAGAGACTGTCTTTTATCCATTGCATGTTTTTTCCTGCTTTGTCGAAGATTAGTTGACCGTAGAGTTGAGGGTCCATATCTGGGCTCTATATTCTGTTCCATTGGTCTATATGTGTGTTTTTGTGCCAGTAGCATGCTGTCTTGGTGATCACTGCTTTGTAATATAGCTTGAAATTGGGCAACATGATGCCTCCAGCTTTGTTTTTCTTTTTCAACATTTCCTTGGCAATTCGGGGTCTTTTCTGGTTCCATACACATTTTAGGATTGTTTGTTCCAGCATTTTGAAAAATACCATTGGTATTTTGATTGGGATGGCATTGAAAGTATAGATTGCTCTGGATAGCATAGACATTTAACAATGTTTATTCTTCTGATCCATGAGCATGGAATTTTTTTTTTTTAAACAGAAGGAAAGAAGATCCTATGGAGAGTTTTGATGATTATATCTTATTTGCAGGTTTGGGGTGATTTTACAATCTACTTTAATGATCCAAATAAAGTACTTTATCGGAAATCATTAATTAGAAGGTACGTAATGACAGATTATTTCCTTGTGCCTAAATGTAGGCTTGCTGTGTTTAGAATAATATATACAAATAAAACGAGTATATATTTTGATGGCATATCCTCTTTGCAGGAGACTTTTCAGGGTGACATGTATAAAGATATTTTAGATACTATCCCTACCCTATTGGTGAGGTTGCTGTCCCATTTTGAAGACTTTTTAAAGTCCAAACAAGAGCAAAAAAGATACCTTCAGACAATTAGAAATCTCCCAATAAAGAACAAACCAAAAGGGTATGAAACTAGCATAGTATGGTGGACTATTGAACAATGTGGGGGCTAGGGGTACCAATCCCTCTGTGCCGTCAAAAATCCATGTAGAACTTTTTGACTCCCCCAAAACTTAACTACTTAACTTCCAATCAACTTAGCTGATTGGAAGCTTTACCAATAACATAAACAGTTGATTAACACATACTTTGTATGTTGTAGGTATTAGATACTGTATTCTTATAATAAAGTAAACCGGAGAAAAGAGAATGTTCAGAAAATCATAAGAGAAAATACATTTACAGTACTGTATTTATTAAAAAAAATCCATGTTTAAGTGGATCCATACAATTCAAACCTGTGTTGTTCAAGGGTCAGCTGTATTTGGAAGATGTTTTTATGCTTATTGTGCTTATTAGAGAAGATAACAGTAAACTTTGAGCCTCTTTTGAAACAGAGCAGTTATTTGTGAACTGCCTGATCATCAGGGTACCCAGGGAGCTTTCTAAAGTGTAGAGTTCTGAGTCCCACCCTGGAGATTCAGATTCCACAGGTTTAGGGCAGGGGGTACTCATAAAACTCAGTTCTCAGCTGTTTTTCTCCCAGATACAAAGCTAATTACAAAATTTATTTTATTTGTTAGATGAAAATTTAACAGTTGGTGTATGGCACATATTTTCTACCTGATAGTCATAATTACTTTCATTTCCCGATCTCCTAATTCTGACATCCCAGCCTTATCTGAGTCTCATCCTGATACTTGCTCTGTCTCTTCAAACTGTGTTTTTTTTTGTTTTGACCTTTTAGTATGCCTTGTAACTTTTTGTTGAAAGACAGACATGATGTACTGGATAAAAGGAACTTCAGTAAACAGATCCTCAGTAATGTGGTGTTGAGGTGTTGGGGCAGGGACACCTCATTCTATGGCCCTACGACTAGGTTTCAGTCTTTTAGTGAGCTTGTGCCCCTGGGCTCTGAACGTCACCAGTGCTTCTCAGCTTTTTCTCTGCTTAGGTGGGATATGATGGCTAGAGGGGCTGGAGTTGGTATTTCCTTTGTCCCAGGTTGGTTGGGCTCTCATGAAATAATTTCTCATGAGCGCAGGCCTTAAGAAGAGAGTGCTCTAGGGACGCCTGGGTGGTGCAGTTGGTTAAGCGTGGGACTCTTGGTTTCAGCTCAGGTCATGTTCTCTGGGTCATGAGATTGAGCCCCATGTCAGGTTCCATGCTCAGTCGAGAGTCTGCTTGAGATTCCTTCTCCCTTTCCTCTTCCTCTGCCCCTACTTGTGCTCTCACTCTCAAATAAATCTTTAAAAAAAAAAAAGAGTGCTCTAGAGTTTGAAAGAGAATACTCATTTCAAAATAGTACTTTCCCCTGCTCCTCTTGGACGCATAAGGGGATTTTTCTCTGATCTTCACTGTGAGAACCCAGTAAAATTCCTAAAGCAGGTAACATTCACAAAAGTATGGGATTCCCCTGGAGTTGTAAATTCTCAGACTTGTCCACATGGAGCCTCCAGCAATTGGTTGGTTACGGTTCAGGTTCCCGGGTCCTGGCTCCCCAGGAGGTTTCTGCTCCGGTAAATTTTGAGCGTCTGTATCTGCCTGTCTGTGTCTCCAGTTTCTGGGGCAGGGCTTGTCCTGTGACCTCACTTCTTTGATGCCCCCTAAGAAGAGCTGTCGATTTTCAGTTTGTTCAGCTTTTTACTTGTTACGATACTTGTCAGGATGAACTGGTGACTTCCAAGATCCCAGTGCAAAACTGGGAACCAGAAGTGAAAATTAGTCATGTCACTTGCACTTGGTGCCCTGCCTTCAGCATAGTTGGGTTCTTCACATCTGCTTCCTGAGGCTGTCTTCTGATCTGGTCGCCTGCACTGAACCCAGGTCTTCAGTCTCAAAGAGGCCTTACCTTGGGATCCTTGTCACCGGCTCTCACCATTCCCATTTTCCCTCCTGTTCTTGCTGATAGACATTGCTCCTCTGGAAAAGCGTCACCCCAGCCCCTCACATCACCTTGTCATACCTCTTCGTCCTGCTCAGGGGTCTGGCCGTTTCCTCTTTCATATTTCTACAGCCCCTCCAGGCTTGGCTACTTTTTTCTGTCTCAACATTTTGCAGTGCAAAGGAATATTTCTCCCTTGAACTCCTGCTACACTTTGTTCCTTTCTTGTTGAACTCATCACAGTTCATGATGCTCTATCACATGTTATGGTCATTTGTTTCCTTTTCTCCACATTGTAAACCGTGCACATCGGGGGGCCTGAGAGTGGGTCTCATTCATTGCTGTTACCCAGCCCTCCCCAGCACCTGCATGGCAGGCTATCAATAAATCTGATAGAAGCTTTATTGTACTGACTAGATAAAACAGTTCTAAAGGGATACACATATCCTCCCCAAACCAAACAGACTGTGTAAGTACGAATGAGTTAGTAGAGTAATACGGTAATGCAGAGAGGAAAAACAAAACCAAAAGCAAACAGAGTACTCAGATGTCCTGGGTCCCTTCCGAATTAGAAGAGAGAGTGGTTATAAGTAAAGGGAACCGAGCTCACTGTTGGAAAGGGCTTACCAGCTCTTCATAGCCTACTTTTGCCAAAAAAATGAGCACCCTGAGAACTGCTTGAGCCAGTGGTTCCCAAACTATGTCCTGCATTAGAACCACTTGGAGAGCTTAAAAAAGCCTGATGCCCAGACTATACATCCTAAATCAGTCTTGGTGTCTGGGGCATCAGGCTCTGTTATAGATACCCTAGCAGATTCCAGTGTGCAGCAGAGTGGGAGAACCATGGATGTGTTGAGTTGGGGTCAAGTTCAGCACAGGTGTATGATCTTTACATCCCTATTGCCATGACCTCTGAAGGGTTTTTGTTTTCCTGCATTTTCTGGCCTTTGAATTTAAAACCCAAAGACTTATCTGGTAGGGTCACAGAGAGATCAAGCATGTGAAAATACTTAAGGTAGTTTCCACAAGAGTTATGGAATGTCAGGAAAACATATTTAGAAAGGATAATTTTTGAACTGGAATATATAATTACAATTATTTAAATCAAATGAGAAAAAGAATACACCATGGTTGATTTTTCTTGGATTTTTGAGGTACACCACCATACCATTTGCAGAAAAGATAAATTTGTATTTTTCTTTCCAATATTAATAACTGTATTTTCCTTTTCATTGTCTAGGACTTCCTAAGAGACCCTAAAAATATTTTATTACAAAATACATAATAGCAACAATGGGCTCCTTCAAAGTAGCAATTTATGCAAACAAATTTTCTGCTATTGAATCATTCTTGCATCTTGGAATAAACCTTTATAATATAATTATTCTAATAAACTATTTTAGGATCTCTTGATATAGTCAAATGAGATTGCTATACATTTCCATTTCTTTTCTATCATCCAATTTTGATATCAGGGTTATATAACCACTTATAGTGTGAACTTAATGAGCTTGGAAGCCTTCTGCCTTATTTTTTTTTAAATGCATGGAACAGTTTTAATAATACAGTATAAAACATTTAAAATAAAAAAAGAAGCCACATCCTGTTTTTAAGTGATTGAACGTACTTTCAAGTGAATTGATATCTAAATGCGTGTGTTCAGTGATGTGTGTATAGCTTACATCATTGTTAAATGCTAGGTCCTGGTGATTTGGTTCAAATAATAGTGAAAAGAAATGATCCCTTAAGGGAAGACAGAAACCACATGTAACAATTGGTTCTCTTCTCTCTGGGCCTGTGGCCCACTAAGGATCGAGTATCTGCAGAACTGGGAAATTTTTTTTTTTCACGTTTTGTCATCTGTGTTCTGGACATAGACTGGGACTGGCATGAAACCACAGAGGGAGAGACTGGATTTATGGATATAAATAGGTATACTTAGAGTCGTTCTTCACGCCTCTGTTGATTTTCCAGTATTGTCCACACCCTTCCGGAAAGTTGCACCTTGTGTTCTGAACCTCCCTGATTATGTACATCACCCAGGGGGCTGGTAGGCATGCAGATTCCTGGGTCGCATCCCAGACTTACTGTTTCAGAAATCCCAGGGAGGGGAGACCCAGGGAATCTGTATGTTCACCAGTTATACCAGGTCATCTCTATTGTTAGGAAAGTTTGAGAAACAACCTATATGTAAGTAGATTAAAATTCATCAGACCAGTGGTTGTCAGGCTTGACTGCACATATGAATCAAGGGTGGGGGGGAGCTTTAAAGGTCCTGATGCCCAGGCCTCCCTCACCAAGTGACTGCATCTCTGGAAATGAGGCCCCGGGCAGCAGTATTTCTTCAGTGTTCAGTGCTAGCGCCAGGAGTCCTTGACCTTCAGCATTCTTGAGAACTGAGTGGACTTCTGGGAGATCATTGTTGATTCCTTGTCTCGTTTGAAAATCAAGACTAGGTATCACTGAGTAGATTCTGTGTTGTTGCATAACAGGAAGGATTCTACCCCAATTCTTGCTTTTTTTTATTTTTTCACTTTTCTTTCTCTTCAACGTGAGAGAAACTTCCCAACTTGGTCCTGGTCAACCAAATTAAAGCTCTGCAGAAAAACAAATGTGTACCTGACACACATGTTTGATAAATGTTTGATAAATGTTCATTACTGTTGGTAAAATCCAGATGTGGGCTGGGCTCCTCCAGTGCCTCACGCTCTGGACCTGACTGCACCGAGTCTCCGCTCGGCCCTTTTCAAACCTCCTGCTGCCTCAGTGTGTGTGTGGTTCTGTTGGCGGCAGCCCCTAGGGGGGCTGCTTCTGTGCCTAGAGCTTTTCTGAGCTGAGTTGACCCATCTATGAAATCGTCCCTCCCTCGTAAGTAAGTAAGATAGAAGTGTGGCATTGTTATGTAAGGTGGTTGCTGTCATTATCCCCACTTTTCAGATGAGGACGCTGAAGCAGAGAGCTTACATAACTTATTCCATCAGATTCTGCAGTCAGTAGGTGGTGGAGCCAGACATGGAGCCCGGGCATCCCAGCCCCGGAGTCTGTCTGTGTTTTGATGCTTTTTAAGTTCCTGCCACCTTGCCTCTCAGTAGATTTTATGGAAGCCTTTGGTCAGGGGTTTCGGCGAGGGGGGTGTCACAGGGAATGATGTCATAGCAGGTGGCATGGTGGAAGCCGGAAACGGCTCATCAGTCAGTGCTTTCTGAGCGGTCCGTTTAGCTGTCGCTCAAAGGGGCTTGTGACTTGGTCTGTATCTCTGGCATTGCCAGCCTTAGTAATCCCCTCCCCATCTTCCCGCCTCGGGATCTCCCCTGGGAACTCCATAGTTGTCTTCCTTTATTTGCTAGAGCACTTCCACCCTCCCCTTGCATCACCAAATGCATCCAGGTCCCACGTCAACAGAGACACCCTCCATTTGGTTGTCCTTATTCCTAGCAAAGGTGTGTTCCCATGTGTCCTTTTTCTTGCTGTCTCATGGGCAGAATCCCACCTATGAGGGATTCTTTTCTTTGGTCGAGATAGAGCCTG
Source organism: Callorhinus ursinus (assembly GCF_003265705.2). Taxonomy (NCBI): domain Eukaryota; kingdom Metazoa; phylum Chordata; class Mammalia; order Carnivora; family Otariidae; genus Callorhinus; species Callorhinus ursinus. Next base: position 8,512,050 of record NW_027397088.1, read on the forward strand.
TCCCATCGTTGTAAGGGCTCACAGCCCATTCTGCCAGTAATGAACTTATGAGCAGATTCGAACTCCTGGGAGGGCCAGACGAATGTAGTCAGATAGTGGAGCATTTTCTCCCTGTAGGTGGGGGCTGGAGCCAGGCAAATTTCACACGTGATGCCAGTTTATTGATTTACAGTGAGGATAATTGCCAGGGGGACTAAGCACTTGTGTCCCCCTGCCAGTATGTTCTCTCCTGGAGGGCTGATGCCACGAGAGTCAAATTAGAACTGGGACGTGGTTCAGCACGACGGGAACTTGAATGCAAGAGTTAAGTAGACTTCTAAAATTGGGATTCTTCCCCGAATTCCCAGGGGCAGCACTTCCCTAACTCTGGACAGAGCTTGGGTAGAACCTGTGTGTCATAATCTCTGGACGCCCTCGTTTTCTAAGATCCAGTGACCAACAGGTGACAGGCACCCCTTCTGCCCATTCCTGATTAGCACATTCTTACATTCTTTCTTTAGGTATTTTATAGAACATTTGATCTGATTACTCTCATGCCTTGCGAGCCTGGGAACCAATCTTTCTCTTTCTGGTGGCTTAACTGGATTCATTGTGGGTTCATTTTTAAAATTTCATTTTCCAAGGACAGTTTTCTCTCTCTTTTTTCAGATGCTTGGAGGGGATTCCTACTCTCGCCCCTATATGCTATTCACAGTTAGGAAAATGATAGAAGAAAGCTACTTAGAAGAACCTAGATTCTGTTTTTATAGAATTTTCCCCAACTAATGCCTGATACCGTTCCAGTGGTTTCCACTTGCACATGCTCTCAAGGGGTGCACATAAAACCCCAGTATAAACCTTCCTCTGCCCTTCATCTACATTTACACACATGAATACAGCCCAATAGGCCCAATTTTACTGTTGATTATGGCATTTTTGGCAAAGCCACGTTACTTCCTGTATTCCACAGGGAATTAGGGAAGGAACAAGAGAACAGAGAACATCTGCTATTAATCGTGTTCATTCATCACAAAGCATTTTCCTAGTGAGTGTGGTTGGGCAGGGTTCTAGGGAGGAACAGGAAAGCAAAGATCACTGGGGTGAGTATCCTACAGACCAGCTCAGGAACAGGGAAAGGATGGGTAAGCCACACTTTGCCCCAGGCCTGTGTGGTGCATGAACATAGGCTCACAATGAATATGCAGATTATCCACGTGTATTTAGGATGTGTACCGTGAATCCATTCCTTGAATATGTATGTGCATTTGTAGATGTTCAAAAGAGTATCCTAAAGCCAAAGCTTTAAAAAGGAAGAGGGATGAAGAGAAACGTGAACAAAGGGTTAAACTAAACATATGCAGGTGACTTCTGCTGAAGCAGCAGAGGAGATCATGTGGAATGGCCATGTGTTTGCCATGCTACTTTGGTCTTCATATTTGGCCGAGGGTTCATGAGACAGATTCTCGCCCCCTTGCCCCGCCTGGTTCATTCTCCTGGGAGAGACCCTTTTCGTGAGCCTATTTGGAATTCTGGGGTAATGACCTATTAACCAGTTGGTAATGATTTCTTGGGACTCTATGAAAGGGCCAGAAGCCATGAATGTCTTTATCACCCCTGTTATTTCCAGAGGGGCCTACATCATTCCAGCCTTGCTGGCCCAAGGGAGGGCTAGTTTTGAGCCAAGCTGGTGTGTGGACATCCATTTGTGGTGGAACCTGGATTTCGCCCAAAGGGTCTCATACACAACACCCAGTCCACTCCAGGATTTGGGTGGCTCCCTCAGGCCCATGGCAGAAAGGAGTCTCCGCAGGCCAGCTCCCCTTCAAGTAGGTGAGTGAGACTGGGGATAGCCTCGATTCATCTAACTTATGAGAAATGTGAATCTTTTGCAGACTCCAGTGTTTTATTACATCTGGTTATGACTCACTGTGGTTGAGAAACCACTGGGCTCAAAGGGGGCCCTGGAAGGAGGGGCTGTAGGCTGGGATCCTGCCTGGCAGCTGCAGGCAAGCAGAGGAAGTCCAGAGAGGTGGGCAGTGGATGTCAGGTGGGCACTGGTCCTCCCCAGGCACGTGCTGGCGGGAGAGGTGAGGAGACAGCAATGGGCATGAGCACAGCCCAGTCGGAAAACGAGGGCTGATGTGAGTGCTTCCGGAGACCTGGTTCACCCGGCACCTTCAGACATCTTGTCACAGTTCCCCTTTGAACACCCCCTGGGTGGTTCTAGACTCATCGTTCTGTGTGTTAGAAAACCAAAGCTCAGGGCACCTGAGTGGCTCAGTCATTAAGTGTCTACCTTCGGCTCAGGTCGTGATCCCAGGGTCCTGGGATCGAGCCCCGCATCGGGCTCCCTGCTCAGCGGGAAGCCTGCTTCTCCCTCTCCCACTCCCCCTGCTTGTGTTCCTTCTCTCGCTGTGTCTCTCAGGTTCACTCGGCAGTCCATGACAGAGCCGGGATTTAAACCCATTTCTTTCGTTGCCACCATATTATAGCTGTCTGCTTACTCGGTGCAGAGGTCAGAATCCCGCTCAGGTGCATGGGGTCCGGGAAGAACAGCAGTTCTCAGGATTTCTGGAAGGGGAGAGGAGAGTGGGATCCCTGTCTCAAAAGCCACACCCAGGAGGTCTCGGTATCTAGGAGGGAGCCTGACTGAGGGAAACTGCTGGCCCTGCTCATCAGGCTTCTCCTGGGCAGCAGGTGGTGGAGGCGGGCGGATGTTCCAGGATTTGGTCCGCAGCTGACTCCTGCAAGGCCGCTCTGGGCCTGTTGCTGTTTTGTTAGCTTAGTCACCTTGCTGTGCATTACATCCCCAGGATTTATTTGTCTTATAACTGGAAGTGTATACCTGTTGGCGCCCTTCACCCTCTCCCTACCCTCCAACCCTTGCTGCCTCTGGCAACCACCAATTTGTTCTCTCTGTCCATGAATTCAGTCTTGTTTGTTTTTAGATTCCTCACGTGAGATCATATAATATTTGTCTTTTTCTGACTTATTTCACTTAGCATAATGCTCTCCAGGTCCATCCATGTTGTTGCAAATGGCAAGATTGCTTTCTTTTTGTGGCTGAGTAATATTCCACTGTGTGTGTGTGTGTGTGTGTGTGTGTGTGTGTGTGTGTGTGTGTGT